>NC_061088.1:3024670-3032170 GCF_015104395.2 Macrobrachium nipponense | reverse complement strand
CTGAGGCCTTCTAGCAGGGTCAAGATCTCTGTGACTTTCGCTATGATCTGGTCCAGTGTTTGCTTTGCTTCCGTTGTCTTGGAATCACTGGTATCTGCTGAAGATCTAGACTCGGAATCACTCGTTCCTGAGCTGGAATCTGTGGATCTTGAGCTGAAATCTGATGTTGCCGAGCCCCCTGAACCAGAAAGTAATCTTCTCACTACTAAGCCATCGGCGTAACCTGAAAAAATAGATAATATCGTTATTACAAGAGCTGCATTTTGCAAAGTCACCAGTAGACAGAAATCTTCAGATTTGAGAGCTAAACGTTCAATTGAAAAAGATGGAAAAAAGGGATCAATCACAAACATTCATCGTAGGTCACCTCATTTGTTCTAGAATTGTCTGTTTACGTAAGAGCACCATTAATTCATCTTCTTTATGAATGAAGGACAGAAGCATTTCAAATGTGAAATTTTAATATAGTTGCTGTATTGTTCATTTTTTCTTAGGCAAAGGCTGTAGGAATCGGAAATCCAATGCCCCTATATATCTTACAAATAAATATAATTTTGGCAATTTAATTTCTAGGTACAAGCGAATGGGGATTTTGTTGAAAGGGTTAATTACATCGCGCAAGTGAACTTAATTATGTCACAAGCGTGCGTTTTTGTCATCGATGACAATAAATTACTTCCATTTATTTCATCTATTGTTATATATTTCTATTTTTATATAGTTGTTTGTATTTTAATTTATTTTTATTCATTTTCTGTTGAGGAAAACAATTGTGCCAGTTTTGTCTGTCTGTCTGCACTTTTTCTGTTTGCCCTGCCCTCACATCTTAAAAACTGTGGAGGTTAGAGGGCTGCAAATTAGTGTGTTGATCATCCGCCCTCCAATCATCAAACATACCAAACTGCAACCCTCTAGCCTCAGAAGTTTTTGTTTTATTCAAGGTTAAAGTTACCCGTGCAGGTGCCAACAATGCAGGCCACACTGGGCCTCGGCTGAAAGCTTCATGGGCCTCGGCTGAGAGTTTCATACAGTATTATATGCTGTACTGAAAACTCGATTGCACCGGAGAAACTTCGGGGGTGGGGGGCGGGGGGAATCACAAGAATACTTGAAATGACGTGTATCAAATTTAATCCTTTGTTTTTGCTTGTTTGTGTGTGTGTCTGTGTGTGCGTGGGTGTAAGAACCTTTTGCATCGCGGGTTTTACATCATATGAAGTTACATCCATCCAGGGGAAGAATTGAATTGATGCTGATTGAAATTTTGACTTTTTATCAGAAATGGAAAGGAAGAGCAAATTCTTATTTACAATTTCAAATTTTCAGTTTTTGCTGAAGGTTCCACATTTTAAAGAAGTATATGCATCACGGTAAGGAAATATGCTTGCATCATAGTTTAAAAGAAATATATCAATTCTTGCATCATGATAAAAAAAGTTTGGTTATGGAAAGAAAGTATTTGCACCACAGAAAGAATAAATATTAGTATCAAATAAACGAAATTAGCATCGATTTGAAACGACATACATAGCATTTATTGTGGTTATTTATATATATATATATATATATATATATATATATATATATATATATATATATATATATATATATATATATATATGTAGGCAGTTATCAGTGATCTGGTTCCTTGGCACTTTTCTAGCAACGATGATAACTGCATTTTTGGTGCCAATATGCGCCGATCCCTGGTTAACAGCGGCACCAATAACCAGTGAGCAGTGCTATTATCGTCGATTTCCAGTTAGCAAAGCACCGTTGGGAACGGCACCCCGCCGATAACTGCCTGTATATATATATATATATATATACTATACATACAGGTATATATATATATATATATATATATATATATATATATACTGAATTCGTAGCGTTATAAGAGAATGTGAAACCTAAAAATTTAAAATTACGTCATAGTTACCTGTAATCACTGCCAGTAAGACGATTGTCAGTCCTAACACCAGGTGTCTATGAAGGAGCTTCATCTGAAAAATGATAAAAAAAATTATGATAAACAAAATCATGTTTACTTATTTTTATCGGAGTTTTCAATCCTTTTTTTTTTGTCATTATACAAATTGGTAATGCATGTGTGTTTTGTTGAGAGAGAGAGAGAAGGAGGCAGGGAAACACAAGATGGAAGTGGTATTCCATTATTAATGCCTCATACGGTGCACTGCAGGCATTACTTAAGGTCCTTTACAGCACATCCATTTGTATTCCCTTTCTTTCATCTTACTTTCCTCAACCCTCTCCTAACAATTGATTCATAGCTCAACAGCTACACTTTCCTCCTGTTACACCTTTCAAACTGTTTATTACTGTCCATTTTTGTTTCAGTGCTGAATGAACTCATAGATCCCAATGCTTTGCTTTCGGTTTAAGTTCTAAATTCAATTCAATTCAGCCATT
The DNA here is from genome assembly GCF_015104395.2 of Macrobrachium nipponense. Classification (NCBI taxonomy): domain Eukaryota; kingdom Metazoa; phylum Arthropoda; class Malacostraca; order Decapoda; family Palaemonidae; genus Macrobrachium; species Macrobrachium nipponense. Next base: position 3,029,737 of record NC_061088.1, on the reverse strand, counting down.
TTATCCAACTATTAAAATCATGGCAGCTTGGATCGCCATGGCAAATAAAAATATTTCTTTCAGATTATTCAAACCGCATAAAAATGACTCCCACAATAACTCATGAATAGATGAATGATCTAAAGTGAAGTTATTATTTTAATATTCTTAAAATAGTTTGTAGTCATGGGTACGAGAAAGATATTATCCTGAATAATTCACCAGTAATGGCACAATGGATTTAAATTGTATTTCTATTGGTTCAAAAGTGATTGAAGGTAGAGAAACCATCTTGAATATACTGTTGAAATTGAGATAATGGGAGATTATCTTCAATCATTGTCATAGGGGTACTTAGAAAGTATCTTAAGGTGATTTTAATTTGCCCTTGGAGTGTTGCTATTGTGCCCCATTAAGCTCACTCCTTCGTGTAATGAATGACCACCCCTGCATCCACTACCCTGTGAGTGAAGGCTAAACTGCTCTGAGGTTGCGGAGCTTTTGTGCCTTGTTGGAGTCCTAACCAACTAATGACCCCAGACGAGCTTCTGTGCCATTGATTGTGGAACTTCCTAGCCGTGGGGTCTGCTGGTATGGCATTTTGGCCATTCCTTGGGGATTTTCATGGTTGGAGGAGAAACATTCAGGTAATAAGATTCTGGCTGTTCATGTCTGTTGGATGTTTAGTAATTTAAGGGATGCTGCTGTCCACTCTTGGCAAAAAATCATTTGCTCAGGCAAATTTTGTTGCTCAGGTGGGAGCTGTGACGCGTTTGGGATCGTCTAACAACAGGGAGACTGTATGTTAGTGTGGCAGCGATAAAAGGTATCCTGGCGACGAACTATGGAAAACTGTCCATGGATAAGTGGATGCGGCGACTGTAGGAGTACTCAAACCACCCTCCTTTCCACCTTTTTAACCGGTCACATTAGAGAGAATACTGAATTAAAAGCACATATAGAAATTTTGGAACCAAGACAAACAGAGATGACTCAAGAAAAGTTGAATTTAAAGCACACATGTGCAAAATGCAGTGTTAATAAATGGTGCATAGACTACAAGAGGCATGTGCATCAAAGCTAGGCAGTCTCAGTGTCTCTCTCTCCTGTCAACAAGAACCTGAGACAGCTAAACTGACAAGTTACAAGGAGTTACAAGGATTAGGATGTCTCAAAGACTCGTTGGTCCATCCGAGGAGACATTGTGTGTTCACTTTCTGCACGGGCAGGTTTTACCGCTCATTCAGTGTCCTAAAGATTTTGTCTTTTAAAATCTTACACAGTTTTGTTATTTACAACTTCTGGTGGCAGTTTAGTCCAAGTGTCACATACCCTATGTGAAAAGAAGTTCCCATAATAGGATGTGTTGTATCTCTTCGTTTCTAATTTCCATCTATTATTTCTTGTCTGGTTTTCGTTTAACGTAAATAGGTTAGTGTCTACTTTTGTTATGCCTTTCAGTATTTTGAATGTTTCTATGAGTTGTTCTCGCAATCATTGTGTTTCTTAGCCATACATGTTCAGGCTGTCTAGTCGTCTTTGGTAACCTATTTGCCTGATGGATGCAATTCAATTTTTGGCTCTTGCTTGTACCCCTTCTAATCTATTTATGACCTTTCTTAGAGTTGGTGACTAACACTGTACTGCATATTCAAGATGGGGTCTAACTACTGATGTGTAGAGCTGCAGCATTGTTTCCTTGTTTCTGTATTTGAACTGTCTCTTTATGTATCCCACTAGTTACTGTGTCTTCTTTTCAGCCTTCATGCACTGTTTTGTGGATTTTAAGTCCTTGGTAATAATGACTCCAAGGTCCTCATATTGTTCTACACTACTTATGTCATTCCCAAGCAGCATGAGGGTTGTTTGTTCTTGTTTGTAACACTTGACACTTATCCAAGTTAAAAGGCATTTGCCATTTTTTTTACCACTCTTATTTTCAATAGATCATTTCTTAAACGTTCCACTGCATCTGGGTCTGCTGCATATACACCTAGTTTGGTGTCATCTGCAAATTTGGCTCTCCTGCTAGTTAAGCCTACATCAATGGCATTAATCATACTATAATGGGCATAATGTCTGTCTGTCTGTCTGTCTGTCATTCAATCACGGCCAAACGGCTGGTCAGATGGGCATGAAACTTGGCAGGGTTATGGTGGGGACCCCTAAGATGGTTTGTAATGGGGTTTCATCCAACCTATCCCCCTCCTTTGTAGGGGGTGGGGGTGAAAAGGGATTCCTTGAAACGGAGCTGTTTCTGGCCGTGAAACGAGGCTGGTTATTCCCGTAGACTTAGTTACTTTACGATTTTTCATACATAATTTCTGTACAACTTACCCGGAGAAAGTCGCGAATATTTCAGCTCAGACACAATAGAAGATGAAAATTATCATCAATATCCGCAAGATTTTTTGAATAACTTAAATCCATCGGGACTGCCAGTGCACAAAATAACGTTGTAGAAGTACTGCCCGGTAATGTTGCTTCGGAATTTCGATCCTGCCAATGGACATTGTAATGGAACGAGGTATACCGTTATGGAGCTAAACTCCCACGTCATCAAAGCAGTGATAGCAACGGGCCCTCATACCGGCAAACGTCTGTTCATCCCCCGGATTTCTGTACAACTTCCCTGGAGAGATCGTGAATATTTCAGCTCGGACACAATAGAAGGTGAAAATTATCATCAATATCCGCAAGTATTTTTCAATAACTTGAATCCATTGGGACTGCCAGTGCACAAAATAACGTTGAAGAAGTACTGCCCGGTAATGTTGCTTCGGAATTTCGATCCTGCCAATGGACATTGCAACGGAACGAGGTACATCGTTATGGAGCTAAACTCCCACGTCATCAAAGCAGTGATAGCAACGAGCCCTCACACCGGCAAACGTCTGTTCATCCCCGGATTCCTCTGATGCCTTCGGACAACCAGTTTCTGTTCCACTTACGGCGCAGGCAGTTTCCCATCAACCTGGCCTTCTCATTCACTGCAAACAAGTCGCAGGGCCAGACTTTGGATCGTGTTGGTGTGTTTCTGCCGTCACCCATGTTCACGCATGGCCAACTGTATGTGGCGATGAGCAGAGCAACTGACTGCCAACTTGAAATTAAGTTATGGACAAACTGATAATATTGTGTACAAAGGGGTTCTGTAGTAGGTATGTATAAAAATCGCCCTTATTTTGATATTGCTGAACAAATAGTACATATAAATTTTTCACTTCTGCACCCGTATTTTATCACCCATCGTAGATGGGTAAGTTTGCTAGTGTAAATAAAAAACAATAGAGGGCCAAGGACAGAACCCCGAGGAACTCTGCTTGTTACATTTGCCAATTCTGATTCTTCATCATTTATTACAACTCTGATTTCTGTAAGTTAGCCAGTCTTCGATCCAGTCTGTTATTTCTCCTACAATTCCTAAAGCTCTAATTTTGGCATTAGTTTCTTGAATGGAACTTTGTCAAAGGCCTTTTGGAAATCTAAGTAGAGTATATCTACTGCTCTGCTACTGTCGTAAATACCAAGCATGTTATGAAAAAACTCCAATAGGTTTGATAGGCAGGATCTGTTTTGTCTGAAACCGTGTTGGCTGTTTAACAACAAGTAGTTTCTATCGATGCGATCCACAATTTGATCTGCAATTATGAACTCAAAAATTTTACAAACGATCGATGTTAGACAGATTGGTTGATAATTTCCTGGCCCTTCTCTTGGACCTTTTTTGTAAACTGGGTCCACATCACCTAGTTTCCATTCTTTTGGTGCCTTTCTTTGTTCTACACTCTTCTGTAGAGTTTATATAGGTGAGGAACTATCGCCTCTTTTAGCTCTTTAATTTCTCTTGGATGAATCTCATTCGGGCCAGGAGATTTGAATTTGTTGATTTTGTCTATTTTGTTTTTAATGTCTCCTCCTGTAATATTATTTTGTCGAACGGTTCTGCCCCTTCATATTTAATAGCAGGTTCCGGTATTGAGGTAGTGTTTTCAATTGTGAATACACTAGTAAAAAACTTATTCAGTAACTCTGCTTTTTCCAAGTCTGAGTTCACCACGTTACCTGTATTGTCCCTCACAGGACCTATGCTAATTTTTTATTGGTTTCCTACTATTAACATACGCAAAGAATTCTTTGGGGTTTTCTATACAAACTGATGCAACGACTAGAGAGCCTGAACATGTATGGATTAGAAACACGACGATCGCGAGGATAACTAACAGAAACATCCAAATACTGAAAGGTATAACAAAAATAGATAGTAACCTATTAACGTTAAACGAAAACCAGACAAGAAATACCGGATGGAAACTAAAACTGAGGAGATACAACACATCCTATTGTGGGAACTTCTTTGCATACAAGATATGTGACGCATAAAATAAATTGCCACCAGAAGTTGTAAACAGCAACGGTGTGGAAGAGTTTAAAAGAAAGCTAGACAGAATCATTAGGACACTGTGAATGAACAGTAAAACCTGTTCCTACAAATAAGTGAGCACACAATGTCTCTTCGGATGGAGCAATATACTCTCTCTCTCTCGCTCTTCTTCTCTCTCTTCTCTCTCTCTCTCTCCCTGTGTATATATATGTATATATATATATATATATATATATATATATTATATATATATATATATATATATATATATATATCTATATAGATATATTATAAATATATATATATATATATATATATATATATATATATATATATATATATTATACATATATATATATATATATATATATATATTATATATATATATTATATGCTGAATAACCACTGGTTTCATGCAACGTAAAAACACTATACAAACAAACAAACTCACAAGGACGTAGAATGACTGGGAGCTTATACAGAAAGAGACACTGGGTCGTTTAATGAACTATGGGATGAATGTTTAGCATGAAATTCCAACGCTTCTTCCCGATGTAGCAGATGTTGGTCTACGTGTGAATATCCCAATTACGTTTAATGTCATTACTATGGTAGATTCACATCAACCGTGCATTTGATGTCTAAGCCAGCCCCTCACGACGCACCTGATTGGCTGTTGATAAGCCAATCACAGGGCTGGAAAC
>NC_061088.1:2944670-3019670 GCF_015104395.2 Macrobrachium nipponense | reverse complement strand
ATCTCTTTATTAGTTTTGCTGTTAACAGCTTCATTATAGCTTATTTTATTGTTGTTCTTCTTCCTTATCAATCACCTCCACATTTCCGAGCCACAAAGTTCTTGGGGCGTCTTTCTCCATTATCCGGGTGGTCTAATTATATCCCCTTTCTCGGTAGGGGAGTTAGTGCCTTCTGTGCACCTCACTCTGTGCACCGTAGGCATTACGTAAAATTCTTTGCAACTTCCCGTCGGACTTCTTTCATCCCTTTTACAATACCTCCATTCATATTCTCCTTCGTGCTTCGTAGTACTTTCCACCTACTCCTTTACAATCGTTTTCCTCCTGTTAAACATCTAGTTATTGCTATTATCACGACTTTAAAACATTCATTACTCTTTATTTGTCTGTCAGCGCTGAATGACCTCACATGTCCCAGCGCTTGGCCTATGGTTGACATTTTATATTCCAATTTATTTTTTCTTATTTGTACTTGGCCCTGTACTGAATAGTGCATACGCTGCTTAAGAAGACCCACTAGAAATATTTCTGATTCTTATTGTTTACTAATCTATTTTTTATTTTTGTTTTTTTCGTTTGTTCGGGGAGTGAGCCTGCAAACTATTTTGTTGTTGTTTTTGTTTGGGGATGTTTTGCGTTGAGTTCAAGGTACAGGAATTTTAGGAAAGGGTAGTTATGATTTATTTATTAGAATGCGAAGGGTAAAAAATGAATAATGCGCATGTTGAACAGTACAGAAAATTCATTTTTGATAAAATACATCGTATTTATTTCAAATTCCGTTGGTGAAACAACGCTCTATTCGACAGTAGATTTAAACACGAGCCGCGAGGAAGCTGTAAGTCGGATCAAACCTTGCTTTATCTTGTTTTAATTTAATTTTGTTTTTTTTATTTTTATTAGTTTTATTAATGTTAGTCGTTGATTTCAGTGGCTCTTAGTTTTTCCATATTTTGTAGTTTTGTATTTTTGATTAGTTTTATTGATGTTAGGCCTTGATTTCAGCGACTTATACTTTTTAAATTTTGTAGTTTTGTATTTTTGATTAGTTTTATTGATGTTACGTCTTGATTTCAGTGGCTCTTAATTTTTTTTTATTTTTGTAGTTTTGTATTTTTGACCAGTTTCATTAATGTCAGTCGTTAAATTTCACTGGCCCTGAAACCAAACTTTAAAAATTCTTGTAACTCGTTTGAGAGTTTTTCTCTGAATATGAAAATCAATCGGTTACTATTCGTAAAAAGACTCGGATGGATCGACCTTCTTGGGTTGTAAGATTTCCTTGCATTGCTTCGTTATCTGGTATCGTTATCTCTTATCTCTACTATTCCCCTTTGCCGTGATAACGGGTAGTAGGTACCTCGATAGTGGCAGTTAGTCCTGCCAAGAATAGTCTGATGATAGATATACTTATATATATATATATATATATATATATATATATATATATATATATAGATATATATTTGGATTAAAGAAAACCACCAATTCATTTATTGCCTGAAGTCTATCAAAATGTTTTGCTATATAGTATGCATACATGTATCCATACAGACCATACGTAGGGATGTGTCTATGTTGTGTTTTATTACAATCGTTATCAATATTGAAAGTAATGTGTTTGTGTGTGTGCGAATGAAATGGCAGAAGTGTTTTTTTTTAATACACAGACACAGACATACACACACATGTATATGTATATGATATATATATATATATATATATATATATATATATATATATATATATATATATATATATATATATACTCAAATTATTACGAATACATTTCCAATTTAAAACGAGCATGCGTGTGCAAAACCGCACCTTAAGCTTATCTTTTTTCTCTCTCTCTCTCCTCCCTCCCTCTTCCCTTCCCTCTTCTTCCCTCCCTCCCCCACCTCCATCGATAACGCCAACGGTACAAAGGAAGACTTATTTCTTATCAGCTAGGAAATACTTCTCTGTGAACGTGTCACTGGGCGGAGTTTCGTGACGGATGGGTAGGAGGTGGGGTGGTTATTCCATTAAATTTCATAGATATGATGGATTATTGGCTCAGGTTAAAAGAAGGTTTGTGACCTCAGAACTCAGTCGAAATAATACGTAGATTTTGTGCTTGTATTCCCAAAAATATGTATGGCAGCTGAATTTCTTAGTTACATCGTACTGATAACATGTCAAGAACATTGGTGAATGTTAGTCAGTACATATATATATATATATAATATATATATATATATATATATATATATATCTATATATATATATATATATATGATATATATCCTATTTTGTTGTTTAGAACAATGCATGCATCAGTACATTACCCTGAAGTACTGCACTATGGGGTCATTGCATTAAGCAAAGCCAAATAGCAAAATTGAAATGTTATAAAGATAAGATGAACATTTCCGAAAACTAAAACAAAAAAGTCTATTCATTGCTGTGAAGAAAAGAAAAAAATATTAGCCACAATTTATTTATCTATTTATTTATTTTGCATCGTGCAAAATTAGATTAAATATTTTTCCCAGATGAGATGTAGTTAAATGTAGTATAAAAACAATTAAAAAATGTTTTTTCGGGACAATCGAGTTTTCTGTACAGCTGTGGTCCATAAAACTTTCAGTTATGGCGCAGTGGTGGCCTGTCATCTAGCGTGGGGAGACGCACTATCATGGATAAATTTAACCTTAAATAAAATAGAAAAAAACTACCAAGGCTAGAGGGCTGCAATTCGGTATGTTTGATGATTGGAGGGTGGACGATCACCATACCAATTTGCAGCCCTCTAGCCTCAGTAGTTATTAAGATCTAAGGGCGGACAGAAAAAGTGTGGACAGACAGACAGCCATCTCAATAGTTTTTTATTACAGAAACCTCAGAAGTAACAACAAATTTCATGATCATCTTTTTAAAGTTAATCTTCATAACAGGATACACATCTTGGTGTTATTTTCATGTCATTGCAATATATGCTAATATATTCATGAGAATGAAATAACAAGAATGATAAAAGAATGAGATATCAAAATGACTCGAGTTCAAGTTACTCGAGAACAACAATGTCTTTACTTTAAGATGAAAAAAAAATTCAAAAATATGTTAGAGGCAGATGAGTAATGTTAATTAATTCTATGCATTGAACCGATATAATTGTTTTCTCGTATAGGTAGGAGCTAAGACGAGAGATCGTATCATCTTGACCTAATTTTTTAAATAATGCTGGCTAAATTCCAAGAATGGCTTGAAGTTATGGCCTGTCCACACTAGCGGGCATGCCCGTCCGGTACTTCCAGCTGTTTAGGTTTTCTCTCGCTTCTGAAGCAGTGTTACCAGACAATTGCATCCTTCTGGCTCCATACTATGTCGGTCAGTATAGTGGAACGGGTTACGGGAACACTGTTTGCCCGTTGGGCAGTGCCCGCTAGTGTGGGCAGGGCTTAAAGACATATTGATACAAATATATATGATGCATTAACAATATAATGTAATTACAAGTGAATTAGATTTTGACTGTACATAAGTATGTATCAAAACGTAATAGGTAGTACAGGTATATTCATTACAAAACGTATTTCTGTTTGCCATCTTTGGCCATCTTGTAATAATTAGTATCACTGAAGACAAGGACTTAAATTGATGTGGGGTGGTATTCATTGGTCCAGGTCAAACTTAGAGGTCACAGGTCTCATCATCAGCTGTTATGAGTGGAATCCTATAAGTAACAGAAATTTTATAACCGTCAAAATCATGTCAATATTTTAAAAAAATAATATCCACCCATTTAATTTCGATGACACTTAGTTTCTGCTAAGAAATGCAACTGCTTTCTACTGGGAAATGTAACACACAATAAGTATCGTTAAAATCTCTTTTTATTGCAAAGCTGAAAAACTATTGGACTAAGAGTACAAAGAATAAAGATTCACAAATCGTGAAACTTACAGTAGAAAAACCACACTAAAGAAACTTTAAAACATAATTGAAAACCTAATATATAAACTTTTAAAAATATATATAATGGCAGTAATAATATTGGAACTTTTTAATATACCAAACTCTATGGAGGTAAGAACTGAGTGACATTCTCAGTTCTCAAGAGGACATCAGCTTAAGGGGGAAATGCACAGCGGGCAGACACTGTTACCAATTCTGTGAGTGGATGGCAATCGCGAGTGTGGTCCAAGTCATAAGTTCGCCTGCCTGTGATTACTGCCTGCTTTGGATTGTTTGATCTGGTAACACTGTTAAAAAGCAAGAGAATTACGGGGCTTTAGTCTATATATAAGATAGTGGAAGAGGTTTGGGCCGTCTGGCTGTTTAGGGAAGAAACAAGCTGCTTGATAGTTGAAAGATTCCAGAATGGGAGAGAGAGAGAGAGAGAGAGTTGCCATTGGGTGCTTGGGCAATGATATTAAATCTCCATAAGACAATGATGTCTTTTTGTTTCCAATTGACATCCAGTTCAGCGACGAACTCCAACATGAGAATCAGCTTTGACTGAGTAATGTGTATATATATATACATACACATATAGGTACGGGGATACGGAAGGACATGGCACATTACATGATTCTTTATTGCTAGCGACGTTTCGAGACAAAGTCCCATCTTCAGGCTAAAGGCAAGAAATAAATATTACATCAATACAAAACAATTAGAAATGTTAACGTAATATTATTATAAATTAAAGTATTTCTAAGTAAAATTACGAATTGAAAGATCTCAAAGAATGAGTATTACATCAATACATAACATATTCAAGAAAAGGAAATGTAAAATCATAAAAAATTAAAATATTTCTAAGTAAAATTACGAATAAAAACATAATATATTTATATATATATTATGTTTTTATTCGTAATTTTACTTAGAAATATTTTAATTATATATATATGTATATTAAAATTGAGGAAAATACCTTGCTCAAGCAGAGTCCCGCCGTTCCGTGTCAGGACGGTGGAAAAAAGTCAAGAAGAGGCAAAGAACAAAGTGACGTGGCTTTATGCTATATACAAAGGTACTGAGGTAGTATGGTTGTTAAGTGAAGGTCCCAGTTTCTTAATTGCCAAACTTTCAAGAACGAGGAGGTGGTGTTCATATGGTGACGTCATAATGACCTTAAAGTTGTTATAATTTATCTCTGCCTTACAGATTCTGGCGTGATTCCTAATATTTGATTGTTCAGGGGTGGATAATTTGCTGCCCGTTAGGTAACTTACACCTCTATGAGCATCACATCTCACTTTGAGCAATCGACACGTACTTCCTACGTAAGTCTGCTGATTACATCGGCAGCAATCAAATAAATACACTACACCGGATTGCATCAAGCAGGGCAATTTCTCTTTGTGTTTTAGGAAGCTACCAATATTTCTGCGATTTATGCAAGTAAATCTGGTATCAACTGCTGGATAATGGCGGTTTAGAATTTTCTTAAGAGAGGGAAAAAACTTCCTATCATGTATATAAGGTATTTTAATACAGTATCTAAATTTCTGTGCTAAATGGACTGGACTAGGTGGACGAAAAAAGTTATTGATGGTATTTTTGACGTATTTAAAAAAATAGCCCCGATGGGTAACAATTGCTGTTGAAAAATCCCTCAAGAAATATTATTTCGTCATGGAATAATTTCCAACTTGGTGTTAGGTTTATAGCTCTGTGGAGGAGCGTTGATAAAGAATTTAATTTAAAATTATAAAAACAAAAACAGTAGAAATTCAAGCCAAGACCAGTAAAAGTAGGTTTCTTGTAGATTCCTATATTAAAACAGTTATCTTTACGAACTACCATTGTGTCTAAAAAAGCTAATTGTCCATGTTCTTCTAATTCACAGGTAAATTTAATATTTTGATGTTTGGAGTTAGCATATTGTAAAAATGAGTCGCTATGATGCCTATCTTTAAAAAAACAAAAGTTTCATCTACATACCTTCGATAAAAAAGTGGTTTAAAAGACGGAGGGCAATTGTCCAGCAGTTCCCTTTCAAATTTGAGCATAAAAATATTGGCGAATGTACAACTAAGGGGATTCCCCATACCTACACCCTCTATTTGCAAATAAACCTGTCCATTAAAAATGAAAGCAGTGTCCAGCACTGCTAATTCTAACAATTTTCTAAAATCATCACGTTTAAAGCCACTATATGTAGCATCGTCTTCTGTAAAAATAGTATCTAAAATAAAGATGATGGTTTCCTCCACAGGTATATTAGTGAAAAATGCTTCCACGTCGAGGGTGTAGGTATGGGGAATCCCCTAAGTTATACATTCGCCAATATTTTTATGCTCACATTTGAAAGGAAACTGCTGTACAATTGCCCTTCGTCTTTTAAACCACCTCCTCGTTCTTGAAAGTTTGGCATTTAAGAAACTGGTACCTTTACTTAACAACCATACTACCTCAGTACCTTTGTATATAGCATAAAGCCACGTCACTTTGTTCTTTGCCTCTTCTTGACTTTTTCTTTTCCACCGTCCTGACACGGAACGGTGGGACTCTGCTTGAGCACGGTATTTTCCTCATTTTTGAATATATATATATATATATATATATATATATATATATATATATATATATATATATATATATAGAATATGTTTTTATTCGTAATTTACTTAGAAATATTTTATTTTTTATGAATTTACATTTCCTTTTCTTGAATATATTATGTATTGATGTAATACTCATTCTTTGAGATTTTTTAATTCGTAATTTTACTTAGAAATACTTTAATTTATAATAATATTCCGTTAACATTCCTAATTGTTTTGTATTGATGTAATATTTATTTCTTGCCTTTAGCCTGAAGATGGGACTTTGTCTCGAAGCGTCGCTAGCAATAAAGAATCATGTAATGTGCCATGTCCTTCCGTATCCCAGTACCTATTTCATCGAGGATTAGCCTACCAGTGATGAAGAATACACACACACACACACACATATATATATATATATACATATATATATATTATATATATATATATATATATAATATATATAATTATATACATGCAATGACATGGCAGGGTTTCATGCAATTGAACAGGTCATGGTAGAGTGATAATTCTGGTGATAAGGAGCATTGTTTACCAGAATAATCACCATTAATGGAACAAAGATAAATACATGGAGAGCTTGTATGTGAATTGGTTCTATTGAAATCATCAGTCTTCCATACTGAATCAAATACTATAATATTATATGAAATCACTGTATACGAATTGGATTTCTGCCTCTAAAATATTTTTAGTGATCTTGAATTTTTAATTCAAGTTCACTCTGAAAACTAACTTTAAAAAGACTTATTTCCGTAATAGCTCACATACTAAGAACTTATATTCATCGTAAAAACTAAGTGCCTTCGTAATTTAACTGATAGTCAAGAGATTACGAATATACAATTCTCAGTAAAAAAAAAAAAAAAAAAAAAAAAAAAACATTAAAATGTGATAAGGTATTGGGTAGGCTCTGTCATAATTTGCCTTTTGCGTCAAGAAATGCCACATGAATACTGTGCCCAAGTGTGACGATAGAAGAGATAAAATTCCAATTTCCTTGGTCATGCGGCTTTTAGTATTTAATCAGTGAGTCTTACAAACTGATAATTGCTGTGACGGAGTGAAACAGGTTAGGTTGGACATGGCAGTCTGGTGTCATAGCTTTACTTTTCCACGTTTTCTTTAAATTTCTCTTGAATAATTTTCACGTTTTCTGTTTGAGAAACTTTTCATTGCTCGATTTATCTATGATTTTAATGATTAATTTTTAATCAGCGAGTCTTACAAAGTACAAACTGATAATGGCTGGGACTGAGTAGTGACAATCTATAGAATCAATTGGGTTGTAAACAGTTGAGTCTGGCTTCTAAACCTGACTTATTTACGTTTTCTTTGAAGATCTTCTAAATCATTTTCACGTTTTCTGTTTGAAACCCTTCCTGTTTCTCGATTTCTTTCGAGTTTAGACAACTCAAAATGATTTGAATGTTCAATATTTCAACCTTTTCTTATAAATAACATTATCTACTAAAATCCATCGCGTGCAGAATGTTTTTATTGTAATGCGAGGCACTCACATGACATTGCTATGCTTTAAGGAAACCTTATTATTGGTCGATTTATCGAAGCAACTTTGTGATTATAATGTGCAATATCCCGTTTTCTATTCGTTGACTTTACCGACCTCATTCATATACAGTATGTTTTATTATAATCTTATATCTTATATATATATATATATATGATATATATATATATATATATATATATATATATATATATATATATCTATATATATATATATAATTCAAACAGAATAATACCTGCTACTGTTGAATATACTGACCTTTGAAGAAAAAAAAGTTAATTTAAGGTAATGAACGGATGAAAATGTAGAGAGAGAGAGAGAGAGAGAGAGAGAGAGCTACTTATTGTTTAAGACATATCTCGATTATGGACGAACGAGGTGGTCTATAAGCATGGAAAAGTATTGCAGGTTACAAGGTTCCTGCTATGGACTTCTGGATCGAACCAACCAACCATTCCGAGCTGTATTCTCATACATATGAACACTAACGCTGGTATTGGTAGGTACCCTAGTACTCTTTTATATCAGTCATCCTATTCGACTGGTTGGTATTTATAGTGTGGGGTTCCTCCGGGATGCATCCTGCCTCCTTAGGAGTCCATCACTTTTCTCACTTTGTCTGCTGTTTCCACTAGCACGCTCTTCAGGACGAGTCTTGGAGTTACATCGGCTTCTAGGATTTCCTGGTTCCTTTTCAGGGACCTCGTGCCTAGTGTTCCCATGATTATCCTGCGTATTTCTATTTTCAGGTCTTGATACTTATTATTATTATTATTATTATTATTATTATTATTATTATTATTAATGAAAATGAGTAGTTAGCATTCATTGGTGAATTGTTTATTCAAGGGATTTGTTATTATTATTATTTGGTCAACTCGGTGTAAGTAAAGTTGTTGATTATTACAAGTTTATCAAGCCATAACCCTCCCCAAAGTGTATTACTTCATCACAAACACTTTTTTTACATCTGTTTCTTATATAGCTCAGGTCTTCCTTGGAGAGATTCCTGCTAGGTTAAGTCAAACCAGAATGCATACAAAAATCATGTATTTGAACTTTTGCTAATCCATTAAATACTCACACGTGCAGTTTTCTTTCGACAGGTGGGGTAAGTCCAACGTTTTTCGTAATGTCTAGACGCAAACTCACGCTGTTTGTTAACTTAACTGTCAAAAACGCAAGTATAAATCTATCACTGTAGTTAATTAAAGGCACAATCTGTCTTTGATCGATCTCAGGGCAATCGTGAAAATGCTGTATTCGTGGAACAGACATATAACTGTATAGTTATATTTGAAAGTATTCTGATCTGAAAAATATTTCTGTTGCATTCTGAATGCATATGAGTAGGGCTATACGATATACTTGATCATGAAAGTTGTTTAAATAGGAATGTGCATAAAATATATCTCTTAAAAAATAATCGTATTGGTAGCTTTACATATTTTAAAGAGCGACATATCTATAAAAATAATGCTATTAATATTTCTTTTTTTTTTCTTTGAGAGTGGGAAATTAAGCAACAAAGTAGGCCTAAAAACTTAATCAGCGATGATTAGGCGTTTTAAATCATTTGCACATTCGCGGAATAATAAAAGTAAGGTCTTAACCACTGTAGTTCGATTTCTGGTCCAATTTACGAAATCCTCCGACGGACCGGCGCTCTACAGATCGTATCTTCGAAGTCCGCCCGGAGCCGCTGCTCTCCTGATGTTGGCGGTTCGCCTCTCGAGAGAATACGGGTCGTAGTCGTCGCAATGACTTTTCGTAGGGGTACTTGGGCGACGATCCTTGCGTCTGTCCATCGAATCTACCTTAACGGAGCTGCCCCTGGTGGCACTGTCCTGGTAAAAGTTGCCTGAGTGCTGCCCGAACCTGGGTAGAACGGCAACCTTCGGGAGTTCCTCCTCAACGAACCCTTTGTTTACATTGCCTTCTTCTGCCGATGACGCGGCGGGAATTCTGGTCTCGTTCAGCTGGGTGGGAGGAGAGAATATAGTCTGATAACATCTCCGGATCTATATGATACTTAACGTACTGCAATTTCCGAAATCCTAAGAAATTTAGGTCCAGGTGAATTATATTTTGGAAATCGCTAACAGCAAACGTTGATTCAGTGCTAAAAATAAAGAAAAATAGGTACAAAGATAGGAGCTCGACTTGAAAGTCTCAAGGTACTCGTGACTGGAATGCGTTTGCAGTGTCGTTCAGTTTATACTATATATGAGACAGCTAAGGAATTAGAAGCACCTGCATAATATATAATATAGATCTGAGTGCGTGTGTGTGTGTGTGTGTGTGTGTAGATTTGTTGAACCAACTCTCCTTTATTGGAACTGAAGTGTGGATGATTTAGTGCGAATCAATGAGAGAAGGCAGATGCAGTAAATTGGATAATAATTTAACAAGTTCTATGATGAAAGATGAATTGAAAAACTGGATGTGTAAAGATATATTGAAATAGTAATAGGGTTAGAGTAGGTGACAAAATGGATCAGAAGAGTATTTTGAGAATGTTCGTCATGTGGAAATAACTGAGGAAGAAACGCTGGTGAAAAGGACTTATAAGGGTACACGATTTGGCAAAACCAAGAAGAGAGAGTAGAGGTGACTGGATTAATGTCAGTAAAGGCTGACAGGATACTGGTGAGGCTTTTCTGTGTAAGAATATGGAAGCTTTACGCACAGAGTTTCTCCAGTATGTGGAACCTCTTGATCTATTGGTTCTGATACTCCACTCTCCCGCTAGAGGGCCAGTGTTCGATTCCTAGCTTAGGAAAAGCGCCTTAGGCGCTCTACGGTAAATCGCTCTGTATTTCTGTTGACACAAACAGTTGCCTGGTAGTTAGCTGACTGTGATAGGACTTGTGATCGTGTCCAAAAATAAGTGTAGAAACCTGGAATAGCTCATATTGTGCAACTGTGTTCAATGGTTGGGACGTTTACCTGACCTAAGTACAGTCCAAAGCTCGATTTCAGAGCGATTTAGAATGTGTGTGTGTCTGTGTTTGTAAAGAATCCTTACCTTCCTCTGTTGCTCCTTCTTCTTACGCTGACTGCTCTGCATGGCGATGTAAACAGCGAGGACAAGGAAGCTGAGAAAGACCAGCCCACCGAGAACCCCCATCACGATGACCAGGGCGGGACCTTCATACGGGATCAAGTCGTCCACAGCGGCGATTGCGTTGGAAACTTCCTGTGGCCCAAAATAGACCAAATTTTAGTGTTTCGTTTTTGTTTTCTAGCAATAATCATAATAATAGTAACAATAAAGAATTCTAGATGCTAAAGGAATCGAAACGCTAAAATATTCTACATCTAAAGGCTTCTAGATGCTGGAAGATCTCAACTACAAGTTCAGGGTGTCTACATCATAAGGAATTCTGCGCCCAAAAGGATACCACAAATTGCCGAAGGAATCCACAATCTGTACAACTTAATTTTAAAGGATTTCTACAATGTAAGAAAAAAAAAGCACATGCATGTAGATTCTATGCCTATAGTCAAGGTACTGTATAGCAGTCACATGTCAAATCACTCTTTTTAATTAAGTGTTGTTTGATTAACTTTAAACAGAAAGTCTTTTGTGATTTACTAATGGTATTTCAGGTGCCACATTTGGCTAACTTGAGTTAGGTCTTAGCCTTATTGAACAGCATTTTTATCTATTTATCTGTCTGTCTATCAATTAGGATTATTTTTTATATTCATTCAAGTTCTTTCATTGTTACTCAACAATTGTACCTTCATATCCAAGTGCTTCTTCCTTTGGCAGTTTTATATTGTTTTCACCTGGTATTCAGTAATAATAATAATAATAACTAGCCTTGTAATTTTACCTTTATATAATAGAATTTAATTTTCATCAATAATAATCTAATGCGATCATTTAGAAATGAACACCAAGCCAATAGCAATTAAAAATGACCATATCATTTAAAGGAAATAAAGCCGTGAAGTTAGCACTATGGAATGTTCAGCAAAAGAAGAATATAAATATTTATTTAGAATTATAATTAAGTTGTACTAGAGTAGATTCACATCAACCGTGCATTTGATGTCCCTTACGACGCTCCTGATTGGCTGTTGATAAGCCAATCACAGGGCTGGAAACTCTGTCTCTCGAGAGTTCACATAGGCAGGATGTATACTTTTGAAAGACGGATCCCTCAGGAGAGGTGGAAGATAAATCCTACTCATATGAACTCTCGAGAGAGAGACAGAGTCTCCAGCCCTGTGATTGGCTTATCAACAGCCAATTAGGAGCGTCGTAAGGGACTGGCCTAGACATCAAATGCACGGTTGATGTGATTGTACTATAGTACTATTAGTAAGTCTTTCCTCCTCCTCCTCCTCCTCCTCCTCCTCCTCCTCCTCCTCCTCCAGCGCTGTTGGAGGCTCAAGCCCTCGACCATAAAATCTCACCTCATGCTCTTGCAACATAATTGTTTCGAGCTACAAATAAGTTAGATAGAAACTTACATCCCGAATGCGTTTAGTCTCGCTCTTGAAGGCTACAGCATTCAGATTGCTGAAGAATTTTCCGTCTGCTTCGTCGACTATCTCCTTCATCTCGGCGGAAGAATTTTTCAGTAGTATCAGTTGGTTTTCGGTGATGGTTCCATTGTTGATTTCGTCTACCACCCCTTCGACGACGTCTAGAACGTTGATCAGACGGCTACAGAGATCGCCTTCGCTTTCTTGGACGCAGATGGGTTCGGGAGATTTGGAATCGGCGGTGAAACTTCCTGATTCAACTTTGAGTTCAGATGCAACAGTGGTGGTGGTTGCAGTAGACTCAGGTGCAGTCGTAGTGGATTCTTGTGTGGTTGTTGTGGCCGCTGGTGTGGTTGTGGATTCTGGTGTGGTTGTTGTGGATTCTGGTGTGGTTGTTGTGGCCGTTGGTGTGGTTGTGGATTCTGGTGTGGTTGTTGTGGCCGTTGGTGTGGTTGTGGATTCTGGTGTGGTTGTTGCGGATTCTGGTGTGGTTGTTGTGGCCGTTGGTGTGGTTGTGGATTCTGGTGTGGTTGTTGTGGCCGCTGGTGTGGTTGTGGATTCTGGTATGGTTGTAGTAGACGCTGGTGCGGTTGATGTAGGCACTGGTATGGTTGTCGTAGATGGGATTGTAGATCCAGTTGCGGTTGTAGGTATCGTGGGATCGACAGTTGTGACTGTCGAAATCGTAGTAGAGTAGAAAGTGTCGAATTTATCTTCCAGTTCATCTAAAGAGTCTTGGATATTGAGCAGCTCACTCTTGATGTCCTTTAGAAGCTCCACGTCTGCGCAAAGATAATTTACATAACATATCAGAAAAGAAAACAGCCTCATTCACGCTTAACAATAAAACTACTGATTCTTGGATGAACCTTCCGTGAAACAAACTTCCATAACACTATACGTATGCAATTTATGTCTATAGCTCCCTCCTTCCATTGCACTCCACATCCACACTTCACTTCCATAGAGGAGAGTTGGTTCAACCATACCTGTACACATTCCAACCTTGGGGTGCATAGATACTCCAAATCTCCCCACAAGCTTTTCCATACATCTTACTGTATATATATATATATTATATATATATATATATATATATATATATATATATATATATATATATATATATATGTGTGTGTGTGTGTGTGTGTGTGTGTGTGTGTGTGTGTGTGTGTGTAGAGAGAGAGAGAGAGAGATTTTTACAAGCTAATGATAAGAGAATATGTTGAATTTAAACTGTTTTAATATATGCAATAGATATTCGGATCTAAGAAGAATGTAACTGTCTGAGTAAATAACGGCTCACTTTCTTGAGTACTTTTAAAAGAAGGACGATCACTGTAGCTGTAGATGGTTAACGGTGTATGTAAACGAGAGCATCTTATCACGAATGAAAGTTCATCAGAATGAAAGAAGTACCGTAATTCAGTTCATAGATAAGCATTCGATTGGACTTACAGTCGGAAATGGCTGCTTAAACAAATAATAATAATAATAATAAACAGTTCATAGATAACATACAGATTTATGTTCTGGCCGGGGAAACTAACCAAGATGGCGACCAGACTTGCTGTAAACAAATAAAATCAGCGACTGTCCGGCAGTTTAGTTGGATGACGACATGAAACTTAGATATAGAAGACATCGATTGCAAAGCCAAATTTTAAGAATATAGATTTGACAGGCCCACTCACCTTGTGCTGATACAGGAATTGTTGTGATGCATAGCAACACAAGAGTGACCCAAAGGGTTGCCATCGAAAGCGCCTTCATTTTAGTCTCTCTGTATTCCTGAAAAGAACAAAAGATGTTATCTATCTGAGGTGGTCAACATATCTTTTTTATGTAGTAATAAATATGTGTTAGAACTTTTATTTTCTGCAATATGCCAAGAGGTAGAGACCAAAGAATGTCAGTAGACAACGTATAGATAAGGAGTTCCTATCCTTATCTCAAGTTAGAGGTCGCATGAGTGGTCTTTCTTTCTTTTAGTCGTTCTTTTGATAGAGAGAGAGAGAGAGAGAGAGAAAGCAAAATTCCATGATGTGAATATAGTATACAGTATAAAGGGTTGATCAGACTAATCAAACTACGAATTTGACTTGCAGAAACAAAACAGGAATGAAATTAGGTTCCCTACTGATTTTAAATACATGGGAGGTAGGGGGATTAGTGCCATCAATGCACCTCAAGCGATGCACTATAAGTATTACTTAAGGTACTTTGCGGCGTCCTTTCGGCCTACAGCTGCAACCCATTTCGTTCCTTGTACTGCACCTCCGTTCATATTCTCTTTCCACCGTCTCTCAACAACTGTCAAACACTGCAACTGCGAGGTTTTGCTCCTGTTTAACCTTTAAAACCCTGAATACCTCATAGGTCCCAGCACTTGGCCATTGGCCTAAATTTTATATTCCAATTCCTGAAAAGGGGATATGGAATCATTCCATGTGCTAAATTAGTTTCATATAATATTCACGTATGTCAAGGGAAAATATATATTGACTAAAAAAAAATTCAAATCTTTACTTAAGATAAAAAGATAACAGCTAGAGATGGAATGTCGGTGAAAAGGCATTTTACTTTTATAACCCTCGGATTTACTCTGTCATTTCAGGATGCCATAAAAGAGCGGATTACGTCGGTTTTAAAGTCCCTGAGGAATTTAAAGGAGTATTACGTCAGAAACACGAGATGCTACGTAGAGGTATGAAGCAAATTCTTCATGTATGATCAACTTTCTATTCCATGTCTAGTAGAAGTGCTGGTGTCATTATGGTATTTTCTTGTTTTTCATTTGTATTATGACGTTCCTTTAGTTTATTTTATATTTGTACTATGACGTTCTTGTAGTTGATTTAATATTCTTATCATCACATTCTTTTCGTTAATTTTGAATTATTATTATGACATTCTTTTAGTTTATTTTAAATTTGTACTATGACGTTCTTTTAGTTTATTTAAAATTCGTATTATCACTTTTTTTTAAATTTTGAATTAGTATTATGAAGTTCTTTTAGTTTATTTTAGATTAGTATTATGGCGTTCTTTTAGTATATTCTAAATTATTGTTATCACGTTCTTTTAGAAGATGAGGACGAGAGATTTCAACTTCACAAACGACTCCTGGACATTGACTGGCTGCTTCATTTGGGAAGCCACGCTCTCTCCCTTGTAGCTACGCTTAGTCATGTGGCTACCCAATAAGTATACTATTCTCTTTAGACAGTGAAGAGATACAGAGGAAGGTAAAGAATTCCACAATCAGGTGATTAATGATGTATAATGATTTAATTATGATCTTACTTTGCATGTCATAATATCAAAGATTCTGTAACTGATGAGTCATGCCAAAGCGACTTCCACGCGCGGGGGGTGGGGGCGGGGGGAGGGAGACACGACCGGCACTGGGATTTCCCTGTATAAAGTATATTGCTTTCAAACAGTGTTACCAGATCAAACAGTCCAAGGCAGGCGGTAGGGGATGCAGGCAGGCGGACCTATGACTTGGATCACACCCGCGATCAAAATCCTCCCACAAAATTGGTAACAGTGTCTGCCGTGCATATGTGGAAGGGGATCAAGAAATAATCAAAATCTCAACAAGTGGTTATTACGTTACCAACTAGAAGATATTGCGTCATCAGCTAGAGATCGTTGCTTTATCATGTTAAAAAAAATAATAAGGGTGACTCACTTTTGCGCGAAAGAATTAGAGTTGCCTGATGAGCTATTTGAAATGGTTTCGTCTCATACTCTGAATGACAAATGACATGACTCAACTTTGTCTCCAGCTGTTGATTCGGTCCACTAAATCTTTTGAAATTCCTTAATCCACCGATATTACCTCCAACACGCCCCCCTCCCCCTCGCCACCCCCAGAAAAGAAAATCCAAGATTTCCCAGGAAATGTAATTTCGTCAAGCTGGTGTCATTAGTGTTACTCTTTTGAGCTCTTGTAATAAATAATCACCCTTTAGATTAGATATCTGGATGATGGATACCAGAGACCCTTTGTAGCAGTTAGATATTATAGATATTGGCGTCCCGATACGAGGTAGTATCAATGGCAATCCTTAAATGCTCTTAATGACCAAATACAAGGCGATAAACGATAATACAATAATTGTGTCAAATGAATAATTGATGACGTCATACTTTCAGTCTAGTAAGAAGACACTTTTTTTTTGTAAACAACACCCTCGTTATTGTTTCTGTATTTGTTTACATATAATCAAGCGTTCGTTGCATTTTGGCGGAAAGTCCTTAGCAAGTTTATGAATGACCTTTCGTGTTTCGTTTTCACAAATTAGAGCTTATTTTGAAAAATAATATTAAAGATATTAATGATATTATCTACTCGTTTGAGACATTGAGAAACTGCATCCAGACGGCTATTCTGTCATTTGAAGTTTGGAAAAGGTCTTCTCGAAGCACTAATAATAATAATAATAATAATAATAATAATAATAATAATAATAATAATAATAAAGTGAAGTTCAGCATACATTTCACCGCCCTCCTCAAAAGAGACTAATTTTTTTGGGGGGAAGAGCGTTGCTTCAGATCAAAGGAAACTTTCTCGAACATTGATATAGTTTAGGTAATTGTATCATACGTCCCAATTTTGCGTCAGCTATGTTGAAAATTCCCCCTATTTTTGCATCACCTTTAATTTAGAGGAATATCTCTGGCAATTACTTTCCATAAACATTATCATAATCTTCTTCTTCTTCTTCTTCTTCTTCTTATTATTATTATTATTATTATTATTATCATTATTATTATTATTATTATTATTATTATTATTAAGACAAGCCTGGAAGAACCGTAAGTTAGCAAAGGGGTATTCTTATGCTAAAATGCTCACAGATATATTACTACGGGCTGCTTTAGGAGCAAGTGCCCGTGCTGGCATAAGGCCAGCTTAATCTCAAACAACAACAGATATATTATTGATAAATAATATTCAGGTTCTAGGTGTTAACTTGAAAGTATGCAGAGCCGAGAAAGTAGGTTAATTTGGTTGTCATCAACTAATTTGTTATTGAAATAACATCGCGTTAACCAACATTTAGAAATCGCGAAGAGATGAAGTTTCAGTTCTGCTATCTAACACCTAAAAACTCTGGAACTCCCTCCCTGCTTTTGTTTTCCAAATTGTCATATCCCATTCTTTAAGGGATTTCTTAGGGACCAAGCCCTATTCTTTGGCCTATACAGAGTGAGAGAAGTTCAAAAGAAGCAGAGTACATCGATGTTTTTGTTATAGAATTACAAGTTCTTCAGGGAAAAACCATGAATTCATGATTCATGGTTAAGTTTAAAAGCCACACGCTAGTCCAAGAGCCAGGGGCGATTTGTTTGTTGGAGATGACCAGATTTATAATAGATATTGATTTTTTTTAAAGGCCTTACCTTGGGGCATTCAAAACTGCAACCCTTAAAGATTGGCAGTGGTGGGCTGAGATTTTATTATTGTCTCAAAATATGACACTTTGCACTGGTCGAAAGTTTGATAGAAGTACGTCACATTTGAATGCTAATATCTCAATCAATTTTTGATCGCACAAGAAACACCCATATATCAATATATTGGCAAACGACCGCAGAATCACCGGTCATTTTGTAATTAAAGTTGGTCTTAAACGTAGGTCACCAGGGGTCAAAAGGTCAAGAGTACCATTTATGAATAAATTCGTTTCTGGCCCGTGTAAACCACGAAATCCTGGGTTTACATTGGCAAAAACACAAGCTTCATAGAGATTTTGTAGACAGTAAGTTTTCAAAGCCAAATAGGTTATACTTTCAATGATGCAGAGGCTGTGGGGACAACTATGAATATGGCGTTATTCTGGAATTAAATAGTAAAAGTTCTTGTTTCCAACATTTGCATAATAATATCGTACTAAACTTTGCTTTGTTTTAGGATATATAATGAATAGGACTTATTTTACTCGTCGATTTTTATTTTTTATTTTGTTCAGCTAATTTTGACATATTCTGCATTGAATTATTTATTTCAGGGAACGTATTCTGTGACAGTCTTCAAGTTTGGTACGCTTTTGTAAGATATGGCCTTATTCCAATATTACATATGCCACTCTTTCATGCAGATGGTTTAAATTTTAGCAAGAAATTATTTCATAAGTAAGTAATACTTCCCTAACCTATTTCAAAGTACTCTCTTTGCCAAATAATTTACGAATATTTAGACAAGAAGTACACTGGTAATGAAAACTTTAATTTTTTTTAACGAGTTTAAGACACACCTGGAGAAAGAGAGATAAAAAATGAGGCGAGTATAAATGCATAGGACCAATATCCAATCTCATGACATCAGTTCAACAATGGCCAGATGGAAATAATTCACCAAGAATGTTGTAGTGAAATGTAAGAACATTTGTAGGTCTTCGCATATTTTCTGCATATAATTTCCTATATAACATCAAGACTATGCCGTCTTTAAAGTGCATATACTCCATCATGGAAGCGCAGACAATAAAGAAGAAGTTTAACAATTTAATGATGAAAAATGGAGAACGTTAAAGGCGGCAGCAGCAGCAGAATTCAGGCGCCAAAAGATTCAACAGTCTTCCAAGTACGAAAGCATCTGTGAGTCTTTGCCAGAATTGGCATCTTTGATTCATATCTTGTGTCACTGCGTCGCTATTATTGCAGATTGCTGGAGGAGGAAGAAGCAGCTGCAAAAAGGCATTGATGTTGTACTTCACACGTCAGGAAACGAAGGTGATAAGATTTGGGACAATTTTCCAACCAAAGTCAAGCTTTTTCGTCCAAGTAATCTCTTTCCCAGCTGCTTCTTCCTCTAGCAATCTGCCTCGTAGGGGGGGTAGTGCCGTCAGTGGGCCTCATGCGGTGCACTGTAGGCATTACTTAAGGTTCTTTGCAGCGTGCCTTCGGCCCCTAGCTGCAACCACTTTCGTTCCTTTTACTGTACCTCCTTTCATGTTCTTTTTCTTCATCTTTCTTTCCACCTTCTCCTAACACTTGATTCACAATGTAACTGCTTGGAGGTTTTCCTCCCGTTACACCTTTCAAACCTTTTACTGGTAATTTCCATTTCAGCGCTGAATGACCTCATAGGTCCCAGTGCTTGGCTTTTGGGCTAAATTCTATATTCAACTCAACTCAACTCTAGCAATCTGCAATAATGGCAATGCATTGACACAACATATTCAGGACGACTGTTCTCTATTACTGAAGACTTGGACTACATGGACAAGACTTGTTTTTTTTTATAATTCTTCAAGCAACGGCAAATACCTGTTTGATCTGTTACATCTATATGACCTCGACTTTGACCTCCCTCTGGAAATCATCTACATTAATGTGGTGTGCCTGTCAAATATTGAAGCCTCTGTTCCATATAGTTAATGTTATGATCAATGTTACATTTCAATTTGATACCATTACCCATAGAATCTTCAAGTCTTTATCTTCGAAATCATTAGAATTGGAGTACTTTAAAAACTGTAAATGACGCACTGACGCATGATTGGCTGAACAGATAGACGAACAAACAGTCTGTGGCTCAGCCAGTATCAGAAGCGTTAGGCTTAGGCTGTTAAACAGACACAATTACCCTACCTATCTTATCAGAGGACCCTCGGTAAACTATACTCTGTTTTTTTCCATCTGTCCATCCGCCTGTGGTGTTTTCGCATGGTAACACTGCGTCTCGGGCTTTAAATAGTTACGCCATGTGTAAGTTTTAGGTAAATAAAAGGATATCTGTGTGTACATTTGCAACTGGAAAGTGTTTTGATAATTTACTGTATGCGAATTACACCGTTAATATTCGAAATAGGATATTATTTAAAGCTCGGGAAGCAGTGTTACCATGCGCAAACACCACAGGCAGATGGACAGATGGAAAAAACAGTATAATCACCTGGCGAAGTCAAACCTTAACGTTTCACGGAGAGAAAAGTCTTCGTGGATGACTATTTTCTCTTCTTGATAGTTAGAAAATGAGCTGAGCTGTCAAGTGAGGGAAGAGAATATCAAAGTAGTTGGAAAAATACAAAGTGCTGCTTACTTATCAACGAAATTAAGAAGCTTACTTTGAAATACTTAAGACTGACAAGTAGCTTCAAGCAGACTAGATAAATCATATGTTGAGAAAACGCAAGCATAACGATAGATATCAGTTGTCTGCCATATTATGGAAGGGAATATAGAATTGAGGCCAAAGGCCGAGCGCTGCGACCTATGAGGTCATTCAGCACTGAAGCGGAGATTGAAAGTGGACAGGTCTGAAAGTTGCAACAGGAGGCAAACCTCAAAGCAGTTGCTTTATGAAACAAGTGTTAGGAGATGGAAGAAAGAGAACATGAAAGGAGGTATGGTAAAATAAATGAAACGGTTTGCAACTAGGGAACGGTGGGACACTGCAAAGAACCTTAAGTAATGCCTACAGTGCACCACGTGAGGCCCACCGACGACACTACCCCTTTACGGAGTCTGCCAACGTATACAGTAACTTATTCACTGGACCGAATTATCGATCACTAAATTTGGGTAGCATTGTTCCAGCGACTGTCTGTGACTCTGGTTAGTACTTGGATAGGTGACCAGCAATGAACACTAGATGCAGCTCCGGCCGATCATCTGAAACTATTGACAGACATCCGGGGTCTGGTGGGAGTAGGGCAAATAGTCACAATGAGACCTGAAAGCTGAGGTGATAGTTATTGATATCGTCTTAGTTTATTGCGTCCTTACTCGTGGAGGGGGAGGGGGGGACTGCAGCAGGTGCAGATCTTCAGATTTTCAGCAAGTATCTGTGGATAAGGTTGCATGCCCATACCTTTCACCACTGTGACACGATCAGCCACATTCAACCAACTATCAGGTACGTAATCTACTGCCTAAGTCAACTAAAGAGACGGACTTGGATAATTCCTCTTTGTCTAATCCTAAACCACATCCTACACACGTACACACACGCACACACACATATATGTGTGTGTGTGGATAACTTTATATATATGAATAACGACAATAAACTAGAAAAATGAAACTAGATTCTCCAAACTTGATAAAAATAAGATAGATTTTTACCGAAACAAAAGAACAATGGAATGACTCAACAGAAGAAGAAGAAGAAGAAGAAAACAGAGCGCTGAAGAAGAAGAAAAAGAAGAAGAACGCAAGAACGCCACTAAGCGAAAACCACAACAATAACAACAAAAACAGCGAGAACACTACCATACCTCCTTGCACAACGCCTGAGCGAAGTCGATCCTTGCCTCCTTCTGTCCGCAGAGACCCCGAGTCCCACAAGGTCCGCCTTATGTTTCGAAGCGGAGCCTCCAGTCAGCCCTACACTAGAGTGAACACACAAGCTTACCCAATGTCTTTACGACCGCGTATCGCAGCCCTTATCGGACACACCTGTTCTCTTATCTATGGGTCTGGCTGAGAATTCAGACAGCGACAGAAATCGGAAACGATAAGAAGGAAACTACTTTCGGGTATGTCACAGAATAAAGGATATATATAGTACAGATTGGATCGTGACATTGTTCGTCTGATTTGCATCTGAAGTAAGGGATTTGTTTAATTCCGCTATGACGTGTTCGTGTGTTTGTGCCTGTGTTTGTGTAGTTTTCATCAAGAGTTTCTGATAGCGGTAATGATAGGCCTATGGACAATATAAAGTAGGCAAGATTTAAGTGTGGCTATGATTGCTGTTGTTCGAGAATAGTGCATATCCAGTTCCCATTTGAGGAAGGTCAAATCTCCTTGATTAAGAAATCAGTAGCAAAAACTATATATATATATATATATATATATATATATATATATATATATATATATATATATATATATATATATATATGATATATATGTATGCTTAAAAAATCACAGTAGATGCACGTGACTTCATTACATAAGCGAATACCACAGGAAAATGATAGGCAGAACGATGATAGGCAGACAGTGTCTTTAGTAATAATCTTCTTCCCAGCTTGTTCCCATTATATGGGGTCGCCGTTTAGGATGAGCCGTTGCCATCTATTTCTATCCTGCGCTTCTGCCCCATCAATTCCCTTCTCATGTAAGTCTCCTCTCACACAGTCCTTCCATCTCTTTCTTGGTCTCCCTCTTCTTCTTCTTCCTTGCACCTCCACCCCCATAGTATGTCTCCCAGCGTGGTCCTCATCTCTCCTCAACAGGTGTCCATACCATCTCAGCCTCCCCTCCTGCAGTTTCTTTGATACTTCCACCACCTTTATTTCAGCTCAGGGCCATATACATGGAATATACAAAATACAGTCAGTAACATACACAATCTAGATACATGAGAATAATCCGCTTGGATTTCTGCCTATCATTTTCCTGTGGTATATATATATATATTATAATATATATTATGTATATAATATATATATATATAGATATATATATTATAGTGGTGTAAAAAGGACATAAATAGCAAACAATACATAGTTTTGAGAAAATGTAATAAAAAAACTGATCATGCAGGAAGAATGGAGGACGAAAGAGTAGTGGTGAAAACATGATTCCATTCAGAAGTGCTGGCACGAAAGAAGAGAGGATGAGGGCACTGAAGAAGTTTCAGAGAGGAAGGTCCTCATTACCTAGAAAGCGAGAGAGAGAGAGAGAGAGAGAGAGAGAGAGAGTGTCAGCATGCGACACACGAGTGAGGAGATCGACCAGCAGCTGCTGGGCCTTCTGAGAAGGTGTAAATGGGTGATGTATAAGTTGTATGTTTAGAGTTTCATATATATATATATATATATATATATCTATATATATAATATATATATATATACATATATATATATATATATATATATACTATATATATGTATATATACATACTATATATATATACATATATAAATATATCTATATATATATAATAATCTATATATATATATATATATTTATAATATGTTATATATATCATATATATATATATATATATATATATTATATATATACATATATTATATATAATATGTATATATATATATATATATATATATATCTATATATATATATATATACCATACTACATATATATATATATATATATATATATATATATATATATATATATATATATATACACTCATCACACTATATATATTATATATATATATATATATATATATATGTGTGTGTGTGTGTGTGTGTGTGTGTGTGTGTGTGTGTGTGTATACTTACGTATACATATATATGTATATAAATTATATATGTATATATGCCCAGTGAATAAGTTACCTGGCAGTTAGTTGTGTCTCGCCAGGGTGGAGAAGAACGTGTTTCTAGCGAATCTGTCCCAAAATACGTTATTGACAGATATTTAGTTTTCCTTGCAAGGGAAAATACACAACACAGTACTCCACCGTAGGGAAATATTTGCGTCAGTGTAGGCATTACTTGAGGTTCTTTGCAGCAGCGTGCCGTCGGCTCCTAGCTTCAACCCCTTTCGTTCCATTTACTGTACCTCCTTTTATATTCTCTTTCTTCCCTCTTACTTTCCGCCCTCTCCTAACAATTGATTCATAGTGCAACTGCTTTGAGGATTTCCTCCCGTTACACCTTTCAAACCTTCTATTGTCAATTTCCATTTCACCGCTGAATGACCACATAGGTCCCAGTGCTTGGCCTTTGTCCTATATTCAATTCAGTTCGAGAATAAAGTACTCAAACAATAAAGTGGTACTTATTATATAAGTATACTCATGCACACGCACTGCACATGACTGACGTTATAATCTTTTGACATATGTCTGGAATATGAGTACTCTGCTTGATGATTCATTCCAGTGCATACAAATGACTAATTTCCTTCGTCATTCGCCCTGAAATAATTATCTCTTATCCGGTCACTCTGATTAATTGATCGACTGATTAGTCCCTGGCTTTGTAACGCCACAGGCAGTTGCCGCGGGGATATTGAATGTCGAATTTTACCTTTCATTAAGATGCTAATTTTATTTGACATTCAAAATTATATCCTGTCGCCTTCATCCTTCAGTTTTCCCCCGTGGGTGTATAGTACCGTCGTTGCATCTCACGGGGTGCACTGTAGGCGTTGCTAAAGGCTCCTAGTTCCTCGTTGGACGAATTGGTTACGTGCTCGCCTGCCGATTTGGTAGTACGAGCTCGCTTCCCCGCTCTGCCAACAATAAATCAGAGGAATTGGTTCCTAGCCAGGTACTAATATCTAATCCTTCTGACCAGCCCTAGGAGAGCTGTTCATCAGCTCAGTGGTTTGGTCAAACTAAGATATACTTAACGTTACCTAAGGGTTCTTTGCAGCTTCCCTTCGGCCCCGAACTGCAACCCCTTTCATTCCTTTTACTGCACCTCCATTCATATTTTCTTTCTTCCATCTTGTTATCCACCCTCTCCTAACAATTGTTTCACAGTGCAACTGCTTTGAGGTTTGTCGACCACAGCGACGACAGTTGGTAAGAATGCAAATAGATATGGTGGACGAGACTAGTTTGCCCTTTACTAAAGATGAATTATTGTTGGGAATTAAGAAAGGTGGGTCGACTGCTCCTGGGCAAGATGGGGTAACATATGAAATAATAAATTGTCTTATAATGATGGAAGATAGCCCACTACTTGATTTGATCAATCTTTGTTTTGAAAATGGCAAATTACCCATTAAATGGAAATTGGCATTGCTCGTACCTGTACCTAAGAGTAATGCAGAATATCGCCCCATATCATTAACATCTTGTATATGCAAATTAATGGAACGGATGATTCTTAATAGATTACTTTTTGTCATTGGTGATCAATTCTCTCAAAATCTTTATGGTTTTATTAAGGGAAAGAGTACAGCAGATTGTGCTTTAAGAGTGCTGTGCAACAGCAATGTCAAATGTAGGGCATTTATTGATCTCAAAGGAGCATTTGACAGGGCAAATAAAGATGTCATACTCGAAGAGCTTGTTAATAAGGGCATTAAGGGATCATTGCTAAGGTGGATTGCAAGCTACTTAAGTGAAAGGCGGGCTAAGGTCTGGGTTCAGGGGCATGAGTCTGAAGAAATGGATATGGAATTGGGTACGCCACAGGGGGGCGTCTTAAGTCCTACTTTGTTTAATGTACTTATGGATCGTATTGCAAGGCATTCTTTTCCTCGTGGCACAGAAGTTGTAATATACGCTGACAACATAATGATCCAGTGCACAGATGAGGTTGTTTTGAAAGAGGCTTTAGCTGAACTGCATACTTTATGCTTACACATGGGATTAGTTATTAATGAGAGTAAAAGTAAAATCCAGTCACGTTATCCAATTAAAAATGTGATCTCATTTAATGGGAGGCAATTGGAAATGGTAGGAAATTATAAATATCTTGGCATGTACATTGGCTTCCACAAAAGTATGGATGAGGTCAATTATGTTAGAAATATTTGCCTGGCAAGATTAAGACCTTTGCAGGTGTTGGCTAATAGAGGCAATGGTGCCGGTATACCTGTATTACGAATGATGTACATAAGCACAGTTCGATCAGTTATTGACTATGCATCCCCGGTGCTAATCTGCTATCCGGAGAGAGAATTAAAGAAGTTAGAAATAATACAAAATCAAGCAATGCGCATAATACTAGGCTGTCCCATGAGCACGCGCATAGAAATCATGAGAATGGAGTTGAATCTCCCAAGTATCTCCGAGAGAGTTCAAGAAATAGTCTGTGCTGCAGTTGTCCGCAGTATAAGGAGGGGTGAAGAGATTTTAAAAAGGGCCATTGATATGATGTCTGGTAACTTTAGAACCTCGAACAGACCTAATGGTCATTTGAGAAAACTATATAGGATATTGTTAAAATATGACGTTGTTAAATACTGTGTTCATTTGGAAAGAGTAAAATGTCCAAAGCCGTGGTTGTGTTGTAGGTTAAATATATGTATAAGTAAGTTGGACTATAAAAAGAGCGAGTGTAATACATGTGTTAAGACAATCCTTTCTTAGTAAACTGAATATGTTACCTAGGTGTAATACCATTCATATATATTGTGATGGCTCTGTAAATGGTAATAAAGCTGGTTGTGGTGTGGTTGTTCGAGAGTATTATGAAAATGATATTAGTGTGGATGCAACGCTGTCTAAGAGGCTTGAAGATGAAACGTCATCTACGGCAGCAGAGTTACATGCTATACATGAGGGCCTCAAAATGGTTGTTAATAAAATAAAGGATATATTTGTGTTTGTTGATTCGCAGAGTGCTTTGCTAGCCTTAAATAGCAAAACTCCCAGTAGTAGCGAGGTGGTTGTGCTCTGTAAAGGATTGGTTTGTCGGCTTCAGGAGAAAGGACTGAATGTAAAGTTCTTTTGGGTTCCATCTCATATTGGTATTTTATTAAATGAAGTTGCTGACAATCTGGCCAAGGAAGCCACACGAAAGCCTTACATTGACATAGAAACCTCTATGAGCCTAAATAGAATAAAAAGAGGAATGAGAATAAAAAGAGAGAGGTCTGGGGGACAGAAAAGGCTATAAAGGTTTTGGAAGAGGGCAGCGTCAGTATGGGGCATTATTTGTTTGTCACTGAAAACACTAAAGTTACATATGGTAAGGTACTTTCGAAAGTTGATACTTTTGTTATGAGAATGAGGTTGGGGTATAATTATTGTTGGCAATATATGGATGGTGATGGTATACCCTGTAGATTATGTGGTGCAGCATACTCGCATACTCTGCATCATTATATGTTAGAATGTGATAACCTTAGGGAATTTAGAAATGTTTCTATTAATAATGTTACTGAGCAAGTTTGTTTTGTCTTGAATAATAATTTCACAAAAAGAATTGTTAATAAGTTTCCAAGGTTTTCTTGGAATAGATAAAAGAGCATTGTAAAAATTATATTTGTTGGGGATGCATTAGCATGCTAATACATCCCATTTGATGTATTTTTGTCAATAAATTTTTTTGAATTTGAATTTGAATTTGCTTTGAGGTTTTCCTCCTTTTACACCCTCCAAACCTACATACTCACAGTTTCCTGTCCAACGTTGAATGACCTGTTAGGTCCCAGCGCTTGGCCTCCGGCCTAAACTAAATTCCATTCCATTCCATCTTTCAGTTTCAAGAATGGAGCTCCTTCTACAAGCTGAAGTAGGGAAGCTGGTATTGATTCTTTAATTTTTGTTTGTGAACCGTCAGATATGAACGTACTTTAAAACACACAAGAAAGCAATATCCAGATATATTTATCTTTGGAAACGCCTGAGTGAAGGCGCCATTTCCCAGCCTCTAGTGATACATCAGGTTTTGAGAGATGTTTGTGCCATGTAACCCTTAATTTTGACCTAAATTACAAATGTGTTTACCATCGATATTTTCATTCTCCAGAACGCTAAAGTTCTTAGTTCTTGCTAATCCTAGAAAGTGGAATTTATACCTGTCATTTCCTTTGAATTTTATGCCTGTTAAGCTTTACATTACTGCCTGACTAATAGAAGTTACTGATGTGGATGTAATTGTGAAGAAACTTACATTTTCTTGCATATTAATCTAATTTTTAAAAAAAGGATTTTAACGGCAACTATTGTTTCCGTTTTGCTGCCGCTCAGAAGTGTTGCCAAGTTGAAAAATATCTGTAGGCTGAAAAACATCATTTTAAGAAGAAAGCTGAACATTTATAGCAATTTTAGCTTAGGGACAGAGTATTCAAGTGTGAAATGCATGTAATTATGTATCTCCCCAATTTTTTCAAGTGTGGACAAAATTTATATACCTTAGCTTTTCTTTTTATTTGACTCGGTTGTTTTTGGTCCAAACTTCCTTTAGGATCGTAGTTCACATGGACTCTCCGCTTTGACGTGTTGCCCAATGACGTCATCTGGAGGCGTCGTGAGCAAATGTGTCTCGTTCCGAAATTTAGTCTGTGGACCATTTGTTGTTTAGATTTAGCTGCCTTTTGTCAGCACGGGCTCTTACTCATAGAGCAGCCCTTAAAGGGCCGTTTTACCTAATCATGAACTTTCACGGACGAATGATTATCTGGGTCCTAATAGTCGCCAAGTAAATCTGAAATTTGGCGCCAAAAAAAAGTCTTTTTGATCAGAAAGTTTGAAGAATTACAGCATAACTGGCGAGCACATCCCCATTCTACCTTTTGTTTTAAACATTCGACAACATTTAATGCATTACTATACAAGGTATGCTTAGTAACGAAATAGATCTGTTTTTAATTCCATTTGCACAAGTTCCTTGTCCTCAAATTTCACCTCGTAGATATCGAGTCGTGTTTTGGAGGTAAACACGGGAGCGTTTCTTATGTTAAAAAAAAAAAAAAAAAAGTTATTGTCTGTGTAGTGTATACGTTCATCATGATGCGTATTGCACGCAGATTTGCTTCAAATAAGAGAGAGTAGAATGTTATCACTGAATTTCTCACAATTATATCTTCATGCGCAACTCATGTTATATATATATTTTAGTCATCACAGACGATACAGACTGACGGGATGTATTCATCATCAAATAATTGTGTACATTCCATCAAAACAACCCCGGTGCCTGGACTTTAAATGTTAACAAATGTCTAAAAACATAAAATATTCATAACACCGTTTACTCGATCGAAATCCTGTCATGGAATACGGAACTTGTTTTTTTTATTTGGTCGTAGAGAATAGTCCTTGGAACTGCCCAATGGTTCGGGATCTGCCTTCACCGGAGTGCGTTAGAATTGATACCAGATTCTCACAGATACTTAATTAGTCGTGTCTATTTAAGTTTCCTGTGATACATTGAGAGTCTATTTATGAGAAATATGTATCCCCTATTAATTTTTTATGTTTTGTACCCAGCACGACGCCGTGGAATGATCCGTTTATTTTGTTTTATAACACTTTTATCTGTTTACGACGGCGTTCATATCCACGCAGTGTTGCCAAGTCCAAAAAAATTCCAAAGCAATAAACTACCTTGTAAAGACAATGCAGCGTTCATAGCATACATATGATGTTAATACTATTTATCAACTTTAAGAAAAATTAACATTATTTTTTCAAAGCACCACGCTAAACACAACAACTCGGACTCTTTTGTCGAGATGGACACTCAAAGTAGAGCCTCTGCACTCCTTGTCGAGGAAATTCCCGCTTTTAGACAATTGCTTATTACATCATATTGTTAACAACGGCTCGTTTTCCCTTCTTCGTAGCGTAAGGCAGTGTCGTGCCAACCGACTTCGTTATCTTACAAAATAGTATTATATCGTTGGTCCATTGAAGCGTTCTGTTTATTAGTGTTCTGCTCTCTAGTAGACGAATGGACTAGAAATAAATGTCAGTATTTAGATCGTGCATTTAATCGCAAGGCGTAGGGTGTTGAAATAATTCCCCGTCATGTATATAAATGAGAAATAAATATATAATTTTCTCGTCCTACCTCTTATTTCTGCCAAAGGTTATGGATGTACTTGATGATTACTGATATTTAAGAACAAAATTTATTTTACCATTATTTACACAGGATATAAAAGTTCCCGTGCAAATTCTATTTCACCATCCTTGAACCAAATACATTTTATTGCATGTACTGCAATATGTTTTTCGAATCCAAGAATATATTAAGGAAATTTTTTCCCCAAAATTTGTTATTATAAGGTAAATGCTTTTGCTGTTTTATTCATGGGAAAAGTTACGTAAATTATCTGTTCTATAAATCAACTGAAACCTGCATTGTCTCCGTGACCAATATTCAGTTATTTCCAACAAATAAAGACTTTGAGGCTTTCGATGGCATATGTAAGTCGTAAATAATGATCTATGCAAAGTTGACAATGACAAAATTCAGTCATATCCCACGAGTTTTCGTGAAATTATGCATAACTAAGAAAACTGACGCATCTTGGCTACTAGATGGCGCTAAAGGCTTCCAAGGAGTTTTTTGTATGGTGCTTTTACGTTGCGACGGTTGCGTGAAGTTGAAAGAAACTCGAGTATCTTGGACTGTCCTGCTCGTCCCAGCTCCTTGTTCAAGTGAAAATCAGCCGGCTCTGAATGATAGGAGGCGGTTTGTCACCTGTGTGTTGTGTGAATAAGTGTCTTTGCCGAAGCTATAGTTTTCTTTTCTTCTTCTTTTTATTTCGTTGTATTATTTTTTGTGTGATTTAGAAGGCCTCAATGTTGTCGGTTTACTCCAAAGAAGATTGGTTAAAGTGAGTTAAGATATATTTTATTTGGTTTAAGCGATATAAAAAATAGTTTATTTGTTTACATGTAGACACTGTACAGTGCAGGCAAACTTTTGGGTTATCTGAATTTAGGCTACTGGCTCTGACCAGCTTAAAAATTGCGTATAAATTACCTAGACAGGCCCTTAAGCCTCTTAGGTAACTAATCCGTCAATCTGAGTTTCCACTTGTGCAGGTCTTTCTTAGGCTTTTCAGTGATTTGTTAGTGGACTGATTTTTTAGGCTATGATACTGAGGAGACTTTCATATTTTTAAATTCGGGCTTTACCAGGTTTTCATGAGCGGGGCCGATTTTTTTTTTAAGAGATATGACAGATGCCTCAGCCATGGTACAGCCACTTAGCAACGTTGTCTGGATCACTTATCGGTATAATTTGTTGGACACTGGTTCATGCTTTAGATGTTAAGACACTTTTCATTGCATTTTCAGTGTATGTAAGGTGTTGGGGACGGTCTATTGCGTGTTTGTTGTCGTGGGCTCTTTCCAGTGAG
Source organism: Macrobrachium nipponense (assembly GCF_015104395.2). NCBI lineage: Eukaryota > Metazoa > Arthropoda > Malacostraca > Decapoda > Palaemonidae > Macrobrachium > Macrobrachium nipponense. Next base: position 2,988,349 of record NC_061088.1, on the reverse strand, counting down.
TTTTTGTTGGGGGGACTGTCCAGTACTCGTGTGTTGGAGAATTCTGGTTTATGCCTGTTAAGATTATATGCATGCAAACATTTTCAGGGAACGACGTCAAATTTCCATGTGCTTATTGTTAAGGGTGGTAATTGTTAATTTCAACGGTTTATATTTGTCCCAAGTTTGGAAGTTGGGTGTGGTTTGTTTCTGGCGTTTTTTTTTTTTTTTTTTCGGGGGCAGGGAATTAGACCTGTACTTAGGGTATCTGTAGTATTCAAGAGTGATGCTATTGGAGAAAATTTAGTGCTTTCTAATAGTTAGACAAACTTTCTTTGGGGAACTTTCGAGTTTTTTTCTTAAGTGGGGGGCGGTGGAGGTTCGTGTGTACGACCTTTAAGACCTAATTCAAGGAGGCTAAGAAAAACCTGTCCGAAATTCTTATTGCTAATATTCAGAGTTCTGAGGAACAGAACAGAAGGCAATCAAGCATTTGACTCTTGGGATGAAAACCTTACAGGTAGTTTTTTGTCAGTTTAATCATTGCGATAGTTTGAGGATATTTAGAAGTTACTCTTGGGAACTTTCTTGGTATATTGAAGGTTTGTGGCTGGTGAAAATCTGAAATGGTTTTAAAACTTGTGGCCATAAGTATCAGACTTTGAGTATTAAGAGTCAAAGTTGTTGAATTAAGTCAGGTGAATGACATACGTAAAGATAAATTATTAGACTTACAGCTCAGAAGCTTTAAGATATGAAGTTTCTAATTATTTTTTTTTCAGGTACTGGCATGTCTACTCCAAAAGTGGCGCGAAGAACTAGGCCGTTAACGTACTACACAAATTTCCAGCAACGAAGAATCCATGAGCATGCAGCTGGCTTTGAAATGAAGGTTTAGTATGAAGGTAGGCCAGCCACAACAAAGGAGCCAGTAGCTGCATTTTTGGTGAAGCCTTCAGAGGGTGAATGAGTAAATAGACCAAAACTGGAATGTCATGGCCACCACGGATGGAAGCTTCACATGTTAAGTGGTACTTTATTAGACTAGTTGTCGATGTAGAGCCTTTTAGCCTCATTCAAGCTGGATATCTACGGTATTCAAGGCTGTGTATGACATAAGATGGTGCAAGATTTTTATAAAATGGACCATTAGACAGCGATGTGCAGCAGGTGAGAATTAAGACCCTGGCTACCAAGCGTGTTCAGCCTTTTAACTGCATTACTGTGTGTGAAGTGTTTAACTATAACAAACACTAACCTTAACTCCTAAATGAGAGAATGAGTATATAGTTTTGTAGATTAAAAAACTTTAAGCCAAGGCTTGACTAGTTGAAAACTGTTAGCAAAAACTTTCCATAAATCTAATTTATGAAATTTTTTTTATTCAAATGGAAGCAAGTCATATATATCGTATCAGGATGCTACTGTAAGGAAACTGTTCTTGAAGTGGACTTAAATGGAAGTAGGAATTTATCTTCAATTATTTTCTAAATTGGCTTAAATCTTTTGGGAGTAAATTAGTCTTACTGGACGGCAACTAGTGCCATGGTATCAGCTGATGATCATTGGTGTAGACTGGAAAATAGTTTTTTTTTTTACTTTCAACCCTAGCTATGCAATTTCTGACAATCCGAACCTCAAAGGGATTTTGTGTTAGCTATAAACATTGTTCATTTATAATTGCCCGTGAATTGCACCAAACCCTATGACAGATTTCTTGGATTTAATCCTGCAGTAGACTCAGGCTTCGATTGATATCATGAAGTACTAAGTACTATATTAGGATAAACTAGTATGCACAGGATGTAGTGACTAGAATGAACTAGAAAATGTACAGATCATAATGATTAGTATTAACTGGGTAATGTACAGTTCGTAGTGACTAGGATTTAACTAGGTAATGCAATTAAATTTCTATGCTTAAAGTTTGTTGATAACCTTGCGGAGCTGTTTTTGTGGTAAGAGAACTTTGAGATCGCAGCTCAGGGTATTTCTTGACTTGGCTGTTTGAATATTTAGAAAAAATAATAAATCTGTATTAAGTATTAAAATACTTTAGAATTAAAACTATAATTACTACGGTAAAGCAGGTTGTCCTATCAGACTGGAGTATCCGAATTAGCTGGTCGTCAATGGTGTATTTACTGAGGAATTGGGAAGCACATGGTGGTTGGTTGAATGAAGGAGCACTTGCTTGGACGACAGCCATATTTTGCTTGATCCGATACTTCATGGTATTCCAAAAAAGTCAGGGAGGTTGGAGTTTAATATAAAGGTAATCAAAATCTGTAGTTCTGGTACTAATTGCAGTGTTTACTTTTTTATTTGAATGAATTCCTGTTTAAATTTTTTAGTTTAATTCCACTTTAACCAATGAGTATTTAAATGGTAAGTCTGAGATTTCGTTAATCACACTTTTATTTTATCGAACCATTATCAAGTTTAAATTGCTTCGTTGTAATTCCAGTGAAACGCATTGGAAAGTTAAAATCAGGTTTTAAAATTAAAAAGATTTGCAAAGTATCAGTTTGAAACTGAAGTTAATGGTTGTTACATAAGTGGTGAACAATCCTAGTTTATAATAAGACCAAAGGAATTGGGAGTTCGAAGCATTTTGCAGTTTCAGATTGTTGGAGATATTTCCCTGATAAATATTTACCGTTGCATGCAACGTAAAAACCCCATACAAACAAACAAAACCACAGTAAAAGCTGGAAGGATATTTAGTTTTATCTCCCTAGGTTGACTACAGTATTGTAAATTAGGGCTTTTTAAAGTGTTTGATTTGGTTGTTTTGAAAAGTTTTATTTTCCAAGTTTCTCTAAGTCCCCAGGTTTTAAAAACTGGGATTCAAGTGACTTCGAGGAAAAACTAAAGATAACTAGCTAAATGCTGACGTTTCAAGTTTGAGCACGTTTACAGTAGTATATATACCTCAGATTATCCCCACTAACTTCACATAGCAGTTAAATTTAAGCATGAACATGAAAATGTCAAGACAATATTAGGGTTTTTACAAATCATTAATAAGATCTGGTATTAAATTTAACTAATTTGTTGTGAAGTTCAACTAGTTTTAGTTCCTAATTTTATTATTATTTTATAGGAAAGTGTGACCGGTTTTTAGTGAACCTTAGTCATTGAGATTAGGAGACACGGGTATAAGATCATGTAAAGAATCCCAAGAATCAAGAATGCAAGAATCCAGTCTTAAGGAGAATGCAAGAATCCAGTCTGAAGGAGAATGCAAGAATTCAAGAATAGAATAATTCAGTCTTAAGAAGAATCCAGTCTACAGGAGAGAAGGGGATGCATTGAAGAGAATCCAGTCCCAAGCAGAATTATCTAGTCCCAGGGAGGAGAAATTAAGTTACAGGAGAGAAGGGGATGAATTAAAGAGAATCCAGTCTCAAGAAGAAATCCAGTCTACAGGAGAGAAGGGGATGAATTAAAGGGAATCCAGTCTACAGGAGAGATGAATTAGAGAATCCAGTCCCAAGAAGTATCTACAGGAGAGAAGGGAATTTAAGAGAATCTAGTCTCATAGGGATATGAATTGAATAAAAAAAAAACCTGGCGAGATAAGGGATTATGGAAAATAGTTTTAAAATAACCATTTTATTCTTCTCTCGCCTGGGTTTGTTTTAAAGTAAACCCAGGTGAGAGAAGAAGAATATGGTTGTAATATTGTTTTATTTTCCAATTTTCCTCAATTTGTATGCCACATTTTTACCTTAGAATAGAACTGATGGTTTGGTTTGTCGTATTAAATCTTATTAATCTGGGAATTCTTAAAATAGTTGTTAGGACACCCCTTCCTTTTTTATGCTGGCATACCACGATCATTAGTTTTTCTTCACCTTTTCTTTATCACGTCTCCTAGAAGTCTCTCGTCTTCATGAAGTAAGGAACCTCCCCTAATTCTCCTGTCTACATGAAGTAGTTCTTTAATTGTTAACATTTATGTAGGAATATCGCCTCTTCAGTGTAAGATGAACATTTTCCTTATCCAACCCCCCACCCCTTTTTTTTTTTTGCTCGCATGGTGTTAGAACACCACCTCTGGTTTTTTGATGTTGGATTACCACCACCTCTTGATTTTGGAATGTCACATGTCTATCACGTCGTCTGGAAGTTAAACCACCACCACCTCCAAGTTTAAATATCACCACCATTACGTAAGAAGATCTCCTTTCTGTCCATGTCTTGATGTTGGAATGCTATCACCTCTTGATATTTCTAGTTCCTACAAATGTTAAATTGTTCCGACACGGCATACAAACCTTCGGTCCTTTTACAATAGGAAGGTACTAGCGGCAGCTGGATAGGTCGTAAGCTTTCGAACAAGGGGTTCGGTAGTTAACTGCTTGTCCGACAGGCGCGCGCGCGCGACTGGGAGGTAAACAAACCACTTTTGCTTTCGGCCTGCTGGCGTGTAGACGTGTATCGTCGCTCTCTGCCCGCTTCATCGTCGTTGCTTTCGCATGGTTGTGTTTTTCTTTTTCTATTTATCTAGTGAAACTGAATTGTAAGTACAATCATTTCATATTTATTTCCATTGAATTCAATTGCGAATTAAAGGATCTTGGTTTCTCCACGCCCTCCGATTACCCGAGTGCCGGGTCTGAAGGGCGTAAGTGCGGGAATTCATTTTCCCCTGAAATGATCCTCGTATTGTGTATGCTCGGTGCCGAGGGCGGGAGAGCGCTCGCTCCGAGCTTATATTTTGGTTGGAAATGTGTAGATGAAAATCGTAAGTAAGTGCCCTTTTCATTTATATTTTTTTGACCTGTATGCTCGTTGCCGAGCGAATGCGCTCGGCACGAAAACTTATTCTGTATGGAAGTGGAATCGCAAGTACAGTATTCTTTTTCATTTTCATATATTATTTTGATTGTAGCAATACTCATTTTGGATCAATTTCCGATCTTACCCGGAAATTGATCCTTTCCCCTTTTTATTTGAATGAAGTGAAATCGCAAGTGCAGTTCTTTTTCATTTTCATATTTTATTGAGATTGCATTATTTACTTGGATCAATGTTTCCGCTATTTCCCGGGAATTGATCCTTCCCCTTTTTATTTGTATGAAAGTGAAATCGCAAGCGCAGTATTCTTTTTTCATTTTCATATATATTTTGATTGCATCAATTCATTATGGATCAAGGTTTCCGTTCATAATCGGGAATGGATCCTTTTACCCTTGCGCTCGGTCCGAGGGCGCAAATGCGCTCGATCCGAGCCCTTATTCATTGTGAAGTGAATCGTAATGCAAGATTCTTTTCATTTTATTCCTTTTATTATTGATTGCATCAATATTTATTTGGTTCAAGTTCCGCTCAGTCAGGGAATTGATCCTTATGCCCTTGCATTCGGGCCGAGGGCACGATTGCTCTCGGGCTCTTTTTATTATTGTTGGGTACATGGGTGCTGTGCGGGGGTGGGGAACGAGAACCCCCCCCCCCCCCCCCCCCCCCCCGCCCCCCCCTCAGCTCACAGATGGCCCTTCCCCTTCGGGGGGGGAGGTTATCTGCGTTCTTCTCCTCGCCCGATCCGTCGAGCGCGGGGGAGGGCGCTCGGTGCCCGATGTACAATTGTATTCGGGGTCTTCCACTCGTTCGGTGTGGGGCTCACCCCCCCGCGCGAGGGGACTTCCCCCCCACTAATCACTACTACTGTTATTTCCGCAGGTGCTACTGCCACGAGGGTGGACCTTGGTGAGGTATGGGCGTCCTTCCATTTGCAGGGCGTGCTAGTGTCCAGGGGCTCTGCGGTTCTATGTCTGGGCCTACTGCGGTCACCCATGGAGTGGTGACCACGCTCCAGGTGACGACGTCCCTCCTCACCTGTGTACTCGCCTCACGTGGTAACAGTCTTGCCTACAGCCGCTGTGAAGTGCCGTTCGCCGTACCGAGAGGGGGGGCGTGCCGCCCGCGCTCGTGTTTGCCGCGCTGCCGCGACCACACTTCCGCTGCCCTAGAGCTCGCCCCTGGACCTGCCGCCGGTACCAGGATGTTGCTGGCTGCTGCTCCACTTCCCTGTGTTTCCGGTGCTTGCCTGCCGTACCTGCCGATTCTGGGCTGGACTTTGTCCCATGCCAGTTGCTGCGCTGGCTAGTCCTCCTGCCGTTGCTTTGCGCTGGCTGTCCCTGCGTTGTTGCTGCGCTGGCTGTCCCTACCGATGCTGTGGTCTGGCTGTGCCTGCTGTTCTCCTGAGATGCCCATACCTGCTGACGTCGTCCCTGTTCGTGGTGGTACTACCCCAGACTATGGTCTGTCTGTACAGGTGCATCCGGGCCCTGTGGCTTCGGCTACAGCAGCCCCGGCTCCGCCCTGGATGGCAGATCTTACGTCTGTCCTGAGGAAGCTGACGAAGAAGAGGAGGAAGGTGTCGTCGTCGTCGTCTTCATCTTCTTCATCGTCGTCGGCTGCCGCCTCTTCCCCTTCGACTTCTAAGGCTTCACAGCCGAGGAAGAAGAAGGTTGTCTCCTACCTCCTAAGAAGTCTCCCTCGGGAGCTTCTCGGGACCCGTCTCACTCGGTGGGACGGGAGGGTTCCTTTCGCTGGTCCTCCTGCTCCTTCGGGAGCGGGGCCCGTCTCTTCTTCCGCAAGGAAGAAGACTACGGGGACCAGAGGGGTACCGGCTAACACCGGTACTTCCTCGCCTGGGGTCAGTGGTTCTGCCACTGCATCAGGGTCCGTCTCGGCCTCTCGTTCGCGGGAGGTACCGAGTGTACGGTCGCCTACCAGCGACCGTGCAGCCAGGAACCAGACCTCTGAGCTCGCTCAGCGTCAGGTTCACGGCACGGGGCGGAAGACTGGTGACAGCCGCTCACGCGACTCTCACCAGACCAGCTCTCGCTCTCGCGGCGACCAGCTGGCTACCCGGGGACGTGACGGTCCACACCGGCCCACGGGCCTGAGGCTGGGAAGAGGTCCTCCCGCCGTTCGCCGGTGCCAGCCACGGCTGGAACCAGCGACGTGACGTGCCGTGAGGACAAGCACCCGGTTTCTCCACTGTGACAGTGGAGTCTGCAGGTCGCCTGACCGTCGCTCTCACAGAGAGCGATCGGGTACGGCAACCAGCACCAGCTCTTCTGACACTCGAGATCGGGGCCGCTGTGCTCAGTCCAGCCGTTCTCCACAGCGAGACGGTTCGACCAGGCCTGCAGCTCGATCGCCACCACGGGTTGACGATTCGCCTGCAGACCTCCAAGCCTGCTGGTTCTGCCAGCGAGCGAGGAGGGAGCGTCAGGTCTGCCTCTCCCGTACCTTTAACCTCCTCGGGTTACACCGGGAGGAGCTAGGTATTGAGGAGTGATCGTGAGGGGTGCGCCCCTCATGATCCCACCACGACGCCCTACGTGCCAGGCACGGTTCTTGGACCGGCCAGGACGTATGCGCAAGTGGATGGAGAAGACCGAGAGGGCTGTCGCTGTTCCCCCTTCTTAGGAGGAAGGTTCTCGGAATATGCTCTTGTTCGAAGGGCTTAACGGTCCCACTCTGCAAGATGCTGTGACTTCCGAGATCCAGAGGAACTTTGCCGAGGTTACTGGCGCTGATTCGTCAGCACAACGACCTCGGGGAAGGATCGCCGCTCCCACCAGCAGAGCCACGTCTCGGCTCGAGTCGTTTTGGGGCCCGAGAGGGAACCCAAATCGACGGTGGGTCTGCCGCGTATCGGAGCTTGGACAGACTGTGTTGAAACCAGGTAGTCTCTCGTCTCCGGACAAGAAGGCTCTCTCAGTTCTGGCCGGTCGAACAAGCTACTTCACCTCCTCTACTGCAACAGAGGCGTTTCTACGTGTCTTCGGACACCGTATTTGAATACCCTTCGGTCCTCCTGAGAGGTTTCGACCTCGACGAGGACTGGAATGAGTCGGAGGACGGTATCGGCTCTCTCCTGTCAGGTGTCGATCAGCCCCACCCAGACGACGTTCACAGTGGCGGCAGACCCTTACCCTACAGTATGAGTTCGTAACCCTCCTCGGGGAAAAACGTTTTCCTCCCCCCCTCCTGACGATATACGTTCTTTTTCCCAGGCTCTGAGAGGCCATCGCCGTAAGGCGATGGCTGCTCCTTTTCTTCTCCAACGGCTAGTTCCGCTGGGAAGGCGAGCCAGTATCCAATTCCTCCCCCATTCCCTCTCTCCTTACGGCTACGAGGGAAAGGGGAGGGATCCTACAGAGATGTCTCTGTAAGATCCCACGTTAGGGGCTGCGCTACCGGGGGGACCTTCGGGTCTACCTGACGTAAGCCCCGTCGTTGAGGAGGGATCCTGCCCCTTTCTCGATTTCTACGGGAATCGAGAGGACCACCAGCCGATATCGTTTGACGAATTCGGTGGGGGGTTTCGCAGTGCTTAGAATTCTACGGAATTTCTAGCGCACTCAGAGTGTTCGAGTTTTTTAAGATCTCCAAACACTTAGGCGAGACCACGGTCCAAAGTGAGCGAGAATCCCCGATAATTGTTACACGATAATCGGGAACCTCGCTTATGCTCGAAATTCCTGTAAATTTCTAGCATTGGAAGAAGACTGCTGCTGAAAAGAAGAGTATCTCACAGTAGGACCGATTAACCCTGGAATAGAGAAGAACGGACGGGAAACTTCCAGTTTGGCTTGAACTATCGTCTTCGGTATTCTGTTCACCATTGAAGCTTTCCTTTGGGAAAGACTTCTCCTTCACTCTCTTGACTAGAGAACGAAGGCGGTCGATCTCCAATCCTTATTCTCATTCCTCGAGAGGAAAAGAATTTAGGATTGAGGTTGGGGTACAGAACCTACAAATATACTACGTATATTACCCTCGCGACATGATTCTTTTAACAGTTGAATTGTCCGGGGGGTAGGCGCATACCGTAGTTAACTCTACGGTTTGTGACCGAGACGAATTGTATCTTAATTGAACTGCAACTCGGGGTTGCCTGCAACCTCTCAGCAGTTATCAGTTTCGATTTTAGATACTTGGTATTGTCACGACAACACGAAATCAGCTTTTGTATTTACCGAATCCGTTTTGGTTAAATATAATTGCTCGAGCGTATTCTTTATGCTCGATGGTTCTAGCCGAACGCATTCCTTCGTGGAATAATGGATTACCTGGCAACTCAGGATGACGAGTCACCGAGAGCTACTGCGTATTGAACTGCCTGATAGCAGCTCAGTATCAGCTAGGTCTCGGAGATGCACGGTCGTTACGTCTCTCTCTCCCCTGGTTTGATTGACTACCGAACCGTATCTCTGCCCAACAATCATGGACTTAGGTCTCTGATTAACGGGGATTCTCGCAATAATGAAGGACCATCTACTGCTGTGACGCTCGATTTCATCGCCTTCGACATTGCGAGAATTTTCAACAGAGATATCTCTTGGACTCTCTCATCTTTCTGTTTACTGCACGGTAACAGAAGTCTGTACTAGTCTTCCGCTGCATCGCACAGCGATAATGCGAATGATTTTTGCAGACATCTGAGTTTGTCTTCAAAATATCTCGTATTCGTAGGTGTGCATTATTCATTGCTCGCCCCGAATTAACAGATATGTCAGAAGACATCGCCTACTCTCCGACCTGACAGCTCTACTTCCAAATGTTCAGCCCATGAGAAGCAGTTCTTCAGGCAGTATTTCCCTGTCTTCATTACTGAAAAGCGCTCCGCTTTTATTGCAACTACGATCCTCACCGGACAGCAATAGAATAGCCTGGTTAGCGTTTCTCAGTCTTTGTAGCACAGGTTCAGAATCTTGAGAATCCTTCTCTCGGTTCAGCCGTGAAGACGTAGGTTGCTTTTTCTGTACACCTTCGTCTTCAACGACACATAGTGTTGTTTCTCCTTAGCTGAGAATCAACTATACTATGAGATATCTTGCCATCAGGGACCTCGGTCTCTAGAAGGCAATTGACTTTCGCCTGTTGGGCACATGCCTTAAGAGAATCATCACCTCGCCTTCTGGCATCGGTGACGAACAAATTATTTGTTTAGTCTCTTGGCATAACCCTTTTAAGGCGAAGGTCACGTGACTTGCTCGGGTGCTTGGACAACTTGCTCCTACCAAAAACGAACGCAGTCAGTCGGCAGCTGTCAGAGCGCCCAAGTCTGTTACGAACTTCGCTGTGGACTTAGTTCGGTTTGTTCCATAACAGTCTGTTCTTCGTCCTAACGGCTTGTCACAGTACCCATACCATCGACACCCACCATTGAGTGTCGGTGTCCTATCCACTACCGAGAAGAACAACTTCGCTGCAGACGGATAGACCATATGGGTACAGGACATCACCGAAGTCGAGAAGAGGGATAGGTCATACGATCATTCCCTTCTTTTCCTCTGAGGTAATTGCATGACTTTTCCTGCGAAGTCAAGCATCCAGGGGATGGGGATTCGTGACGCTCTATTTCGTACGCCGAATTCGTAGCGAAGACTCTGAACCCTTCGGTTCCTGACGATCGGTTAGAGTCCTTCACAATCCCCTCCCTAATGGACTTCACCGCCTTCGATGCGAAGGAGATGCTGCTTTGTCCTGTGAAAGCGCGACCGCTTTCGAGAAACTCGACATCCCAGGCTGAGTGTTGAAGACTCTTCGTCAGCACCAAGATGACCTAGAAGTACACTCCCTCGAGTACACAAGAACTTCTCCGTGGCGCAGGTACTGAAGGCAGGGGTCTGGTACAACCAGACCACTGGCACCACCTTCTACCTTTTGGATATTGCCCACAGGTCCTTGGATCGTTTTCCTTGGGACCCGTGGTGGCTGCTCAACACGTTGTGTAGCTAACCCAGCCCCTAGCAGGCTGAACAGCATCGAGTCCTGGTGTGACTGTAAGAATAGATAAGTGAATGAGAGAGTGACTGGCTTCTCTTCCTATCTTTTTCTCCCCCTCTACCTGTGGGTAGAGGGATACGGTCATCACCTTGCTGGATAAGGACAGATGCCAGGTGAGCTACTCGACAGAGCCCCATCCTATCCCTTTCACTAGGGATGGGAGCGAATATCCACCCTTCCTGCCTCCACAAGGGGGGGGCGAAGTGGATGCCAACAAGAGACAAACCATAACTTTATGTTGCCTCTTGCAAATAGGAACTTGTTCTTGTTTGCTGGTACGAAGAGATACGCTTGCCTCTCTCTTAGTACTTGGTCCAGAGGTCTGACCATTGATCCTGCGGTGCACACCCCGATCAATCGGACAGAGGCTTGGATCCCTCCCTCGCTCTTACGACCAAGGAGGCATTCCAAGGTTGGGCGAACACCAGTCTGTTCACAAAAGACTCAGATTCCTCCCACCAAGAAGTGAGTCTTCCTATTGTAAAAGGACCGAAGGTTTGTATGCCGTGTCGGAACAAATGACAATTTGTCCAAAATTGCATTTTTCCTAACTATACAAACCTGAGGTCCTTTTACACATAGTCCCACCTCATGCCACCCCTCACTCTGCAGTTTTTGCTTGGGCCAAAAGCAAAAGTGATTTGTTTACCTCCCAGTCCGCGCTTTCGATGCGCGCCTGTCGGACAAGCAGTTAACTACCGAACCCCTTGTTCGAAAAAAGCTTACGACCTATCCAGCTGCCGCTAGTACCTTCCTATTGTAAAAGGCACCTGGACTCAGGTTTGTATAGTTAGGAAAAATGCAATTTTGGACAAATTGTCATATTAGTTAAACTTTTAATTTAAATCTCTAGTAAGTGATTAACACACTGGCTGAAACTTCAAGTAATTAAATCGTAAGATTTACACAATTACATGATAATAATGATATTGAGGTATAAATACAGATATTCAAATAGTTCAGATAACTTGTGTGAATCTGGATTCCTACGGCAGTGTGTTACGCTTAACTTTAAAGTAAAAGCTATCAGTCTGATAAAGTAATGGAAAATCACAAATCACAGTAAGCATGGATTTAATTTATATATTACGAAAAAACGATGGCATATGAGTCACCTGAGAATGTAGACTTGTCAATCGTTGATTAAGTCGAAAGTTATGAAAACATTTTGCGCCTTAAATAAATGATTGCCAGTAAGAAAAGGCTACCAATCTTTAGCAACAAAATAATTTGCAAAACTTTTTGCAGCAGCCTCTTACACTTTCCAATATAACCCCTTACACTTCCCTATATAACCATTCAATAGAGCACTACTGTCTTCTAAAGCGCCTCAGTGGCGTGGTTGGTATGGTGTAAGCATCCCACCTCGGTGGTCGCGAGTTCGATTCTTGGCCATTCCATTGCGGAGAGAGATTTGTATTTCTGGTGATAGAAGGTCACACTCGACGTGGTTCGGAAGTCACATAAGAGAGGTTGGTCCCGTTGCTGAATAACCGCTGGTTCCATGCAACGGTAAAACACTATGCAAAAGAAAAAAAAAAACGTAGTCTAAGGCAGACAAAGTCTCGAAGAATAGGTATCCTGTAATCTTAGGTCACAGGCCTCAGTGGCGTGATTGGTATGGTCTTGGCCTGCCACCTCGGTGGTCACGAGTTCGATTCTCAGGCATTCCATTGAGGAGTGATGTTTATTTCTGGTGAAAGAATTTCACACACTGCGTGGTTCGGAAGTCACTTAAAGCCGTTAGTCCCGTTGCTGAATAACCACTGGTTCCATGCAACGTAAAAACACCATACAAACAAAATTAGGTCACAGGGAAAATCCCGAGAGATTAAAATAAACAATTATACCACCAAAAATCATAATACAGGAAATCAATAGAGTCAGAGTATAAGACAAGGTTATTTGAAAAATAGTCTATGGCAACTTTCTCATACGTAAAACCCTGTGAAGGCTTTTAGTATCTGATCTTGACTATCGGGGACACTGCTATTAAATTCACGCAGCTTTATCATGGAATTAACATGTTAGTGTGACTACAATAACCTCGGCAATAAAACTGGCTTAAGAGCAAGGGCACCCTGTTCATAAGCAGGTTGAAAACTACAACTCAAAAGTGGTCAAGCTTAACTCGCCTGCTGAGTGAATGAACATTTGCAACCTGGGAGTGAGTTATCTCGATAAATCAAGGATATATCCGGTTTAGACTAACAGCAGAAAATAGTGTGCGCTCACACACGATTATTTAAACAAAACCAAAGAAAAAATTTAAGACTCCGTAAACCTGGCATGCAAGTGTCCAGCGCACTTACCCTCTCAGCTAATTACTAACCTAACTTAAAAGCGCCTCAGTGACGTGGTCGGTAAGGTCTTGGCCTGTCACCTCGGTGGCTGCGAGTTCGATTCTCGGGCTTTCCACTGAGGGATGAAAGATGTGCATTTCTGGTGATAGAAGTTATCTCGACGTGGCTTGGAAGTCACGTGGAGCCGTTTGGCCCGTTGTTGAATAACCACTTGTTCCATGCAACGTAAAAACTCCATACTAACCAACCAACCTAATTTGAGGATGGCGCAAATCAACTATTAACTTTAATACTCTCTAGAAGAGTTTGTGTCAAACTTTACCAGTGTGCTTGACACATCTTCCGGAATGCCTTGTCAACATGACATTGTTGATGGGTGTCTAGTAGATCTCAGAGAACTTTACAAAGTAAAGAAAATTTCAGTCATTTTTTTTAAAAAGGATATTGGACATTATTGTGAAGACCTTTACAAGTACGATAAATTTCCTCCCCATAAAGATAATAGATTGGTTGGAACTCGTTGGGTTTGGTAATCTACAGTGTTCAAAGGTTGAAATTCATCTTGTGGCTCACTTAAAAGATGATTTACTTTCAGAAACTCGGGAGACTTCTAGAGATATGTGAATATGAGACTACTTCACTGCCTCTTTACTTTCCTTTCTCACAAGTTAGAACAGTGTAAATATTTAAACCACTAAATTTTCAATCGGATATAAAAAAAGTTAGTGTAAATTACCTGAATCAAATATATTTTGCCTTCATGCCTTTTATGTGGAGGATCTGGACATCAAACTTCATACAGCGTGAAAAACCGAAGTATGCTTCCATATTTAAAATATCCTCCACGAGAACTTGACTGAAATGTGTCGAGCCTATTTTACACCATCCTACAAATACATCGTATGTTTAAGAACGCTCTAATGTTCCAGCTGCATGGTAGATATTGAGACCAACAATATTACTATATAATGATAACCAGTTACAAATTTATGATGGCAAGATAAAAGACAAAACGCAATTACAACTGAACAACTAGACAATCTTAAAAATTTCAGTTCTGGTTTTTATTTAAATTAGAAAAGAGAGATTACACAATTTTTGAATTTTAATGAATGTTAACCAAGACATCTGAAATCAGTGCAAGATTAAAACTTAATTTTACAAGAAAGCAAATTATGTGCACCATACAATCAAGAGCTTCCTGTTGAAGCTATGGTTGCTCTATATCTTCCTTATTTTTAATCATAATTATACCTCGTCCCTTAAGCAAGGTCCACTGTAGGTCCATAGAGGATGTCAGCAGAACCCATTAATAGATCTCGTCCCCCCGAGGTAATTCTATTGTCGGGTTGTGGTATGAATCGTCCTACAAAGTTAAAAGTTCAATTAACCAAATAACAACGGGATCGTCCCACAAAGTTAAAAATTCAATTAACCAATTATCAAGAAACAACGGGATCAATATTACACGGACAATTTAACATTGTTCCAAAGGTGTATTGATTACATGATGCTAAGCTTGAAACTTAACTAGTATTTCAGTGTTACGCAATTACACTACCTGTACTGAAGAGTGATGTGACACGGGGTACTTCCGGAAGACGCATGCATCACTACTAACGATGAAGGTCCTACGTTGGCCTTAGAATCTGACCATTGTCCATTTACAGGCAGTCTGCCCCAAGGTCAGCCTCTAACAGCACTCTCCTACTACAAGCCATGCCCGTCTCAGTACGCTCCGTCTTTGACTTCTCATCAGTCTTCCTCCAAAAAGGGGCGTGGCTTCAACCACCTTCATTCCTAGAAAAAAAGAAACCACCACCTAAGTTTAGCAACTCAAGACTACTCACATTGTTTTTTCCCTCACCAAAATGGCTAATACTTTTTAACTTCACTTATCGAAGCTTTACGTAGCCTTTTCTGCTCTAAAACTACTTCGGACTGATTTCGGCAAGGTACTAGGTCCTTATCAAAATGTCATGATAGGTTTTTCTGATATTAGTGGATCTAACCCACTTAACTGCGTCAAAACCTTTGGTATGTTTTATGTTTAGTGTCAAGTTTTGACAAAATATTTAATAAATTACCTCAGGATTTCTGAATAGGCTACACCTTACCAGTATGATCATGCCTTTCCCACAAATATTGAGCTTTAGTCTTTTATTTAACCTACCAAAAGAAACGCTTGATCTTAAGGAGTGCAAACCTAATCGACAGCTTTTCGTAACAAATTAGGACAGCCTAGTGTCTTACACCATTTATTAAAGTGACCTAGTCCAGTCCCTTAGTTTGTCAACCGCATTTAGCAACTAAGAGGAATTTCAGTAGTTCACATTGGTGCGACTTTAAAGTCATTAGACTACTGTGACACGATTAACTCCAAGCAAAAAATATCCATCAAAATGTCATAGAAATTTGCCAAAGGCCAAGCTCTGGGACCTATGAGGTCATTGGGCTGAAAGGAAAAGAGGAAAACCCTCTGAGTTACGTATGAACGGAGGTACAGTAAAAGGAATGAAAGTGGCTGCAGCTAGGGGCCGAAGGAACGCTGCAAAGAACCTTAAGTAATGCCTACAGTGCACCGCATTTAGTGCACTAACCCCCTATGGGGAAAAATCCATTGCAACAGTGACGTCATAATATCGGGGTTATATCATTATAAACTTTGCTTTTCTTAACTGAAGAAAATAGGCAGAGCACTACATACCATTTTTAGCTAAATAAAGTGAACTAGGTAGCATTTGTAACTCAAAGTGCACTAAAATCTTATGAGTAGGTAATGCAGTCTACATGAAGAGTTAAAAGCCGAAATCCAGCTTGTTTACTTCAGAAATGGTTAATTCATAGTAAACTTGTTTGGAAGTCCTCTGGAGGACCTCTATCTAAATACGTCAATAATCTGGAAGAGAGCAAAGCTCTGCAAAGGTCTTTTAAGGCAATAGTGAAAGGTGCACAGCGCACCCAAACACGAGAAAACTTTTGAGTGTACAATTAAACCATAAAACACATATCTTTCTCAGAACTGATTAAAAAATCTTTCAAAAGTTAGCTACCTCCCTTACCTAAATATTACACTTCTAATACAAGATATTTTTGCATCCAACGCTTCAAATTTTTAAAGCTTTGTCACAGACAGTCAACAGATGTACTGCGTTGCTTACTACCCCAGCTACGTAAGCCGATATTGAATATAACAAAATTTAGGCCACATGCCAAGCGCTGGGGCCAGTGATGTCATTCAGTGCTGAAACGGGAACTGACAAAGTTTGAAAGGCGTAAAAAGTGGGAAATTTCGTAGTCATATACAAAGAATGCCTCGTATGCATCTGATGAAGCAATATCAAACCGAATTAAGCAGGCTTTTGAAGGAGTAATCTATAACAGATTACATATTCGTGGCTTTCCCGATAACACATTCGGGGCTTTCAAAGTCCTGCAAAATGGTAATCAGCAGATAAATTAAAAGTGCCTACAATTGCACCAAGTGATAGCTCACAGTTTTAAGTTTCCTGTATAAACGCACATTATCTTCACAATAACTTCGGATCAGTTTTATCGGAATTATTGCTCTAGATTACATACTTATCACCTGTCAGAGGCTCAAGTTGAGCTGTTGACTTGTGAAGGAAATAGCGTTACACAATTTCATACCTCAAGATTACGGCTATAAAACTTTTTTGGACCTGCTGCTGTACCACAATTTAGGCGAGCTAGTATTTTATGGCATCTTTTGTCAATTGTGAAGTCTTACCCAATCTTTTGTGAGAGAGTTTTAAGAGAGTTCCCCAAAGATTTTATATATTATACTTCACTGGTCCAATAAGGAACACATACAATAGGAGTATCGTAAATTATTTATTGAATACATTTCAACTTTGAAATGATCGCAACTGCAAACTTAAAATTTCTCTGATACAGAGCCAGTGATTTTTCATCGCCCTGAAGGAGAGGAGAGGCAGCAACATCCGAATGGCAAGCCACGACACTAAAACACTACACCACCGTTACTCACTCACATTAGCCACGGCCAAACCAACGCTTCAGATTTTGTCGATGGCTGTGATAGCTTAGTTCAAATTATCAGTTTAAAAGTAACAGTTATGATTTTTTTTTCAGCTCGCCAGTATAGTACCAGCACTAACTTCAACTAAAATATTTTTGCAGCTTGCCAGTATGCCCACACTTTGATTTTTTATCTTACACCCTAATTTGCAAACCCACTTTCCTGGAAACTGCCTTGAAAAGTACAGAATTGACCACATTCAATGCCGGTCACAGATTATCCCGTCTTGAGTCGAATTAAGTGATAAAAGATACTTTAATATTAATTTTGTGCAGGTAAAAAATATTAAAATATTAGCTGTACGGTCCAGTGTATAAGGACCTAGCAATTTAACTGAGGTAGTTATCTGAAGTACATGTGGATTTGTATTATACTATCACGCCCTATAATTGGCCATTTGAAAAATGGGTAGATCTAGGGTACTATTCCGCGGCGGCCTAGACTATGGCAGTTGCGGTTGTTCAATGCAGTTTTACCTCCTGAGCAAGAATTTTAAGTAATATTTATTCGGACGACTGTAATCAACCCCCAGGGTCCAGTACTAAACACGGCGAAATACATTGGACGCCCCAATCCCTAGTGGATGTCGTATCCGCGGTGTATTTACCTTTAAAACTATTTGATATACTGGAGTTTTATATGCTGTGATATTAAGTCTCCTTAACATTAGTACGAAACACCAGCTCTTATCTATCGTAAGTTTATTATCGTAAGTTTACTGTTTAAGGTATTTTTTTTTAAATGACATATGCAACGTATGCCTTAATCTAATTAAAAACAGGCCCTCACATAATGAAAAACTAGTACCTTGAACCACAGGGGAATAAAACTAAGCCACAAAGATTTTAGATGGCCTTTCCTGTCAATTCAGCCCCCATTAGTCTTAGTCATTTTAAGGCTTTGCACTAAAGAATGGCTTCACTTACTTCACACTTGACCAAGATTCCAATCTTTGAAAGGCCTTAAATATTAAATATTTACTAAATGCCTTCCCGTACGTCACACTTGACTACGATATAAGTATAGGAGGATTATTTAAGGAATTTCATAGTAAACACGGGCCTTAGTCACGATACCACTTCGCCGAACTTTTCGTGATGGTAGAAACTCCTTCCAGGAGTTAATCGTTTTGAAAAGTTGTAACATGGTAGATAAGCTGTCCATGCCATTCACTTTATCGATATTAAATTACCATATTGTTTAAAAAAAAAAAAAAAAAAAAAAAAAAAAAAAAAAAAAAAAAAAAAAAAAAAAACTCATTGAAGCTTTAAAAATCATTTTTCCACTCGAGATAAAAATTTGTAACAATTTCTCAAAGACATCCGCGGACATTAGCCCAATGTTAGCTAAACACAAACTATGGAAAATTAAAACGTGAAAGAACAACGGGCCAGAACAGAAAAAATGTCTGAACACAAAATTGACATACCATATAGTAAACGTAACCTAGTACTAATACAGTACTTCCATAAAATCTTCTTGCCGCCAAATCACGGAGTTCTAAATTACACATCATCACAACACTATTCTACAAGTCTCCTCCGAGAGTTCTGGGCTGGAGTTTAACTCCTGGTGTCCAACTTAGTACTAATACAGTACTTACATAAAAGCCTCTTGTCGCCAAATCACAGAGCTCTCTCTGTATTACACATCATCACAACACTATTCTTCAACACAGTCTCATCCGAGGTTGTCCGACTCCTGACTCCTGGGCTCCTGGTGTTACCTTTTGGAATTTGAGGACTCTGAAATAGATGCCGTTGATACTTAGAATTCCTTTGTATTGCTTTAGTTTCCCTTGAAGACAAGTAGTGCCATCTATCATAATTTTTTTTATGTTACACCTCTAGGGTGAAAGTTATTACCAAAAGTAACGTAAGCTATTTTTATATCAAGTGATTTATATATATATATATATATATATATATATATTATATATATATATATATGGAATGGGATGTGTGTACATATGTATATAAATATGCATATGCACGCATACACTTGTACTTAAATGTGAAGGGATATATTCATGCATTCATGCATGTTATACAATTACACCCATACATATTCATACACATATCGAAATGCAAGTATTCGTGTGTAGATATCATGCAGACCCATACCTACACACATTATGTGCTTGCATAAATTACACATGCACATGTTTTAATCAGACCGGCGATATAAGTAAATGTAATATACATTAAATGTATAGACTTATACTTAGGTTTATAGATGTGTTAATGAGATGTATGAAATACATATACATCTACAAACAAAACAGGCCCGTACCCAGAGTTTTTTTTTTTTTTTTTTTTTTTTTTTTTTTTTATGGCGACGAGGTTCGTTTTTCCCAAAACTGGACCTTTTCTTTTATAAATTTCATTGCATATATAGGTACATACAAGATGAAATACTTTAAAATGTTATTTTAGTTATATTAAGAAGAAAAATTGGGTATTTGGTTTATGCCCTTCTACCCGATTAGATGTTATTCAAAGTACTGACTTTGGTTAACAGAATTTTACTTTTAAATTTGAAAGTTTACTCATAAAATCAAGAACATTTCTTCAGTTTTATTGATAGATTCATGCATCATGTTAACAATAACATGCATATTACTTTATTTGTTGTTATGTTATATACTTTCTGACTTAATAAAAAGCAATAATTATTTATCACTTTGTAAGCACAGTTCAATTAAAAGGATACTCACGGAGAATATGGACTTTCAGAAATTTTAACGACCCCCTCCCCCACTTGATCCCCCCCCCCCCGTACGGGCTGCAAAAAAACATATCAACGAATGCACAGAAGCATATGTATAATTACCTCCGTACACATATACAGGAATATTAATTATACATATGCGGGATTCAGTGAGAGAGCAATACTTTGCAGACGCAATTTCATTAAGTAAATACTGTATTTGTCAATAAGTTCTCAGTCACTATCATGACAGCTGGCACCATCTTATTCAAAACGAAAAAAAAAAACTTTTTTGCTGAGTTACATGTTTCTAAACACATTTCTTTAATCGCATGAAATATACAACACCTTCATCTGTAACTATAATTTAAAATATATAATGTACGTATGTCAAATTTATTGAAAATACACACGTGTAGCTAAACTATAGACAACAGTTAAGTCACCCATTAAAATATGCACATAACCTAATAACCATCATCACAAGAAGCCTTCAGACACGTACGTTTTCTTTCATGAAATAATGACGCTATTGCACAAACACGAAGAAAATAATTAAACGAGGAACTAAAGTAAGAAGTATTAAGTCGTTCTTCAAAAATATACTTACTAGGCTATCTTTGAACTATGAACGCTAAAAATTAAGTTGTTTCTTAACAGTTTTCACATAATTCGTGAATTGTTGCTCGAATTACTGCCGATCATCGTCAAAATTTACCTATGGTTTGGCAACAATGTTCAACGCTGGCAATATGCAAACAAAGTGTCCGGCTATAGAAAAGTACGTGTTAATGGCATAATTTTAACACAATTCGAATTTGAATGACAGTATCTTTGTCTTTTAGATTGAAACATCAAATACATGATAATACAATTGTCTTTGATCGTTTCAGTAGGAAGGTATAAGGAAATGCAATTTAGAATCTTGCAGAATATGGCATTGCATGGTTTCCATGACAACGGTAGACTTTGATGTCGAGATTTTTCGAGGCAAAATTTTTTGTTGTTTCTCGAGACTTTCAATATACACTTGGTTTTCACTCACGTGATTAAGTTTTCGTAGATTTCAAATGAACATTGCAAAATAAGTTAGAGCCAACAGCTTGGATGAGCTCCGCGCAATTTTCATTCCTTTCTGTCGACGTTGCCACAGATCATCAGAAAATACTTTTGATATCGGGATAACCTAAAAACTGATGCTACTAAGCATCTGCTATAGAGCTTATAGACGACTTACAAGCTTAAATTTTGGCTGGTACGCTGCTATTTCAATTCACTTGGAACCACATATTGAGAACTAATACTCTAGTCCACAAACAACGAAGACGAGAGTGTGCAAAGTTCTCGTTTGGTGGATTCCATAGATATAAAAGCCTAGATGCCGCATCGGCCGGCCGGACATACGTCAACAAGTCCGCCATCTTGGCGCGGTAATTCAAACAATGCAGCAGGCTGCAGTATATGACGTTTTTCCGCCACTATTCGCTTAATATTGCACGGATTTTCTTGTCTGATGGCTCGTTACAAAGCTTACATAATTCCCTACAAGGATCTAATAAAATAAAGTTGTTCCTTATTGTTTGAAAGTTAACTTACAATGACTTTGTTTTAGCAGGTAGGGGGAAGGGGGCTAGTTGTACACAAATGTTAATATTTACCCATAACTATTGCTGTAAACAATAATTTGAAATGCTGTGATAAGACAGCCCCCTCCTTCCCCCTACCTGCTAAAACAAAGTCATTGCAAGTTAACTTTCAAACAATAAGGAACAACTTTATTTTATTAGATCCTTGTAGGGAATTATGTAAGCTTTGTAACGAGCCATCAGACAAGAAAATCCGTGCAATATTAAGCGAATAGTGGCGAAAAAACGTCATATACTGCAGCCTGCTGCATTATTTGAATTACCGCCCCAAGATGGCGGGCCTGATGACGTGCGCCAGCCTATTCAGCTAGCGCCCGATGCGGCATCTAGGCTTTTATATCTATGGGTGGGTTCTGATTGAATAACCGGAGAATAAGAACAAATTTCTTTAAGAGAACCAATAATAATTATAGTGCTAAATACGATTAAAATATTAAATCTAATAATACCATAACTTAATTATTATATATATATTAACTAAAATATATGAAGTAAGCTTAAGGGATTAAAATAAGCTCTGAATGAGTATTGAAAAGTAACAGATAGATTTTTCAAACTGGCAACAATGAGATGGCGTGCATGCAAGTAATTCCGGGTTGTAACCTGTGTGAAAGGTCTTGACGTTGAAGAAAACATATAAAGGTGCATTTTTCTTTATCTTGAATCAGGTAACTGTAAGGAATTTGTAAAAATGATATATTTTCATAAATCTGTGGGGTCATATTTATCAAAAGAAAACTTTGATATGGGAATATTGACGAAAAGTCAAAGAGTAAATAAGACAAACACGTCCATAAACCTACATAAAATGTAACTCTTTCGAAAAAGAAATAGCTTTCTCTCTCTTTCCTCAAGCTCGAATTCATACCAACAATTTATTTGCAAAAGCTTATTTTCTTATGGAGCACCTAGCACAATTTTAATAAATTAACACTATTAAAACCCATAAGGTAAATTTTAAAAAATGATTCAATGACGTTTCACGGCGCATGCGCGTTAACCATATCCAGCTTTCATGATCGAGTCAACCATGAAGGAACTGGTCATGATTTTGATTGAGCTGGCTTTTGCTTGTAGAGCAGCCCATATAGAATTGATCATAGTGTCAAGTAATAATTCTAGTCTCAAAAGGAATTTTTCTCTCATAAAAACAGGATTTGGTCATACGTTCTTAGAACCATCCATGACTGTGGATTTCAGAATAGGCCTAGTTTCATCTTCATTTATGTCATCGAAGGTGGAAGCCCAGGAGATGATCTGTCATTCTTGTCTAATAAATCTATATACAATAATTTGAAAGTCCTCCATAGATAGAACCACAGATTTCTCGGGTTTTAAGGTGGCCACAGGCCTATACACGTTGTCAAGATCAGTGCTTGTATCCCCGTGGGAAGTCGTACTACAGATTTCGACGAGCTGATAACATTTTCCTAACTAGGGAATCCCATGATTACCACCTGAAACAATTCCCCTAATGAGACCAAGCGCTGGGACTTATGAGGTCATTCAGAGCTGAAAGAAAGGAGAGAAAAAGAGGGTTAAAAAAGTGTAACAGGAGGAAACGATTGACAAGAAGAGGGTTGAGGAAAGTAAGATGGAAGACGAAGAAGAAGCAAGTATCTATATGTCAAAGTTATCGTGGTTGCCATGGAGACGACGACGCCCTAGTACGCAGTAGCTGAACTAAAACAAGTGTTTATTTTCTCACGACATATCTCCTGTTGCTTTGTAGCAAGTAAGCATTACGCACCACAAAACAGAGGCAACGAGTTTTGCTACTTGTTTGTAAAAGAAGTTACTGAATTAAAACAGTATTCAATACGTTTTATCGAACGAAAATTTATCGGAAAAAAATAAAACCCGATTTCTTTACAACACTGATGCCTGTCACTTTCTGTACAGGATTTTGTTACTGTAAAGTATTTCAGAGTTGTAAATATTCTTTATATATAAGAAAAGAGAATATGACATTTCTGGATGATCAGAATATAAAAATAAGGGAAAGGAAAAAAATTGTAAAGAGATCTGTGTAAGAAATAAACATGACCCATAATTGAAAATAAGAAGCACCAACATTAATTAATAAAAATTACAAAAACAATTTATTAATAATACGAGTTAATTGATAACGCAGAACACGAGCAGAAAGTAGAAAAATTATATAAATACAGCACTAGCTCTCTGTTATTAAAGATTAAGACCAATTCCCCCCAAAAAATAAAAGTCAAATTTTGGTTATTTGACGAATGGACCAAAATTGCCTTACACCTAATAATTAGCAATAAAAAATAGGTATTCAATTATCCTTCTTTCCGATATCCTGTGTGATATAACGCTAACTCACGTGTATATGGCCACACATAATATAGAAGCACAAACTCAAAACTACAAAAAAAAAAAAAAAAAAAAAAATTAAACAAAATGTTTGTTCCAACAAACACTTAAAAACTATTTTTCCTTGAACAAGAATACTTGTGTTTTGTCTCTCTCTCTCTCTCTCTCTCTTTCACACAAAGTAATTCCCTTACTCTTATGATATAAATGTCCTTCTCTGCATATTTGTTACCCTTGATATTCTCTTTCACTCCTCTAAAGCTTGCTACGACTTCCGTTTTTTTCCCTGAGGTATCGATTCAGCTGTCAATAAGGACTTTTCTGCCATGAAAGTTTAAAGATGTTTCTCTCAGACTATTGACCGAAAGCTTGGCAGGTCCAAATTCACAATGATTTCTTCGTGGGTTCGGGATACTGACGTAGACAGAAATTAAATCATACTTTCTTAAATAAAGGGGCTTAAATGAGAATTGATACCGGGAATGTTCAGTATTTTGGTAATATAAGTAGAAATTATAGCACTAACTGTTAGTGTAAAAGTAAGTTTTTACCACTGAGAGCACTTTCCTATAAATACACGCACGTATATATATATATATATATATATATATATATATATATATATATATATATATATCTTTATATATATATATATATATATATATATATATATATATATATATATATATATATATATATATATATATATAAGAAACATCCTGTCCCCCGTAGATATATGACAGCCATCCGCTCGCTAAAAAAGTTAGACGTTGTAATAAGTAGATCCGACAAAGACGGCAAAATCGTAATCATGGACAAAGACTTCTACCTCGACAAAATCAACCAACTCCTTAGCGACACAAACACTTACGACAAACTGACGAAAAATCCCCTCCAAAAAGTCCCCACAGAATTTTTTCGGAAAGTAAGATTAATTGGCCAAGACAAAAAAGCATTGAACTTTTAGAGAAATTTAAAGTAATTAATCCTAAACTACCCTACTTTTATGGCCTTCCCAAAACTCGCAAAGACAACCTTCCTTTTAGACCCATCGTTTCATGTGCCGGAGCTTTCAACTATAAAATTTCTAAATGGTTAGCTGGCCTCCTTTCCCCTTTTTTAGGCACTTTTTTTCCCAGTCACATTAAACATTCAGAAGACTTTTGTCACAAATTCAGAGAAGCACATGTACCACTTCACAACATAAAACTTTTAAGCCTTGATATTGATTCCCTGTTTATAAAAGTACCAGTACAGGACGTTCTTCAGTTTTTGAGGGAAAAAGTATCCCCTTATTCAGATCATTTCCCATTGACGCTAGACAAAATAATAAAGTTAGTTGAATTATGTGAATCCAATAATGTATTTTCATAAGGGGAATCATTCTATAAGCAAAAATTTGGGTGTAGTATGGATAGTCCTTTAAGTCCTGTTTTAGCCAACCTTTACATGAAATACTTTGAAACTACAGTAATAAATGCAATAAAACCCAAAAACATGCTGTGGCAATTTTAATTAATTCTTTTCAAAATTAAATGCATTAGTGCCCAGCATCAAATTTAAAGTTGAATGGGAAACAGACAACAAAATTCCTTTTCTTGATGTTTTAATAATCAGAGACACGACAGAATACTAATTTACCATATACAGAAAACTAACGTTCTCACTTTCATAAATTCGCTACTTCAGCTATCATGACATTCCTATCAAGATAGGCGTAGCCAGCAACCTATTCTTAAGAGCCTTACGAATTTGTTCTCCAGATTTCCTGGAAAAAGAACTTGAATTCGTAAGCAGCTTTCGTCTTTAAGGTATCCTGACCATATAATTGAGAAAGCAATTCACAAAGCAAACGTAATTTTCTACCGACCCCTCAAGACCCAGAGACACACCCAACAATAAAATTAAAATTCCACACCTGGACAGGATTAAGACGGTGACCCAGACCCTCGGAAAATCTAACCCTTTTGCATTTACTTACCCAAATACCTTAGCCAAATCCCTGATTAACGTCCAACAAAAGACATCCCCCAAGGACACAGGCGTTTACAAAATCCCATGCCTGGACTGTGACCAATCTTACATCGAATTTACAGGAAAATCACTTCCCCAGTGATTAATACAGCACAAACGGTCAGTTAGGTATGGACAACAGAACTCAGCTATTTTCAACCATATAAATGAGCATAACCATAGTATGAACTGGAATTTGTCACATATAATTTATAGCAGCAACTGCCGGTACAAGAGTCAAATGATGGAATTGGCCTTGATTAAAGAGAGGCAGGTAATGAATATCTCAAAGGGAGCATGGGACACAGATATCATCGACAAGGTTTTCATTCAACCGATGCTTAAGAAGATTAAAGGAAGATTATCAGCGGTCTTGGTATAAATACCACCTTTTCTGTAACTTTTCTCATTCATCTACCTGAAGAGGGAGACAGCAGTCTCTGAAATATAGTCTTTTCTCTCTATATTTTGGTGTTTTTATGGGCTCCTTTTATTATATATATATACACGTATATGTGTGTGTGCGCATGAGGTTAATGCAAAAAAAAAACAGCATCTACTGACCTGAACTGAATATAGAATTTAAGCCAAATATGCCAAGCACTGGCACCTACAAGGTCATTCAGCGGTGAAGCAGAAATGGACAGTAAAAGGTTTGAAAGGTGTAAAAGGAGAAACCAGACATACGTATATTTGTTTTGTAGAATTTATACAATTTCTTTAGCAACAGTTTAAAGTTTACTACAGCTGGAATTTTCGCGTAAGCACGAGGGCTAAATTTTCATCGGAGGGCTATGAATCATACAGCCTCTGCGAGGAGTTATAACCTGTACTGGCATAATGCCAGTTAAATCTCACGTTGACACCAGTAACTCTCTTACAATGATATTTTTCCTCACTTTATAAAATTTCTAACTCCCTCTCTCTCTCTCTCTCTCTCTCTCTCTCCATGCGTGAATTGAATGCATAGACGGTAGGTATGTTTATCTGGCAGTCGCTTATTTCTTTCATAACCGCACGTAAGAATGACTTAATAACCAGATCACTGAAAGGAAAATTTGGAATAAAATATTCAAGAGATTCAAACTCAACTCCAAAAACTATGAATTTGCCATTGTAAAAGAAAAATTATATATTAAATATGAGTCGTAAAATCCGAATTACTACAGTTACGTTGGCCCCACTCCAAAAAAAAATCTAAGAAAATACTTAGAATCTAATTAGTCATTGCAAAAGCTATTATTATTTGAAATATTCAAGTTCAAATCGCGTTTTCTCTACCTATTCACTCATCAGTACCCAGACATTAATAACAACAGTAAGGCAAGAAAGGTAGAATCTAATTAGGATAAATGCAAAAGCAATTATTTTTTGAAATATTCAATTTCACAAAGTGTTTTCTTTACCAATTCGCTAATCCATACCTAGGCATCAATAAAAACGATATGGCAAGAAGGGTTTATGAGGTAATCAATACACTAGCTGGCAACTCTCAAGTCTCGAGGGAATAAAACCGTCGGCTGAGATGCCACAAACATCCACAAGGAATCGAGAGACGAGACAAGTGACATGTGGAAAGGTTAGTGGTGGATGCTCTTTCTCTTATCTTGAGATAACCAACCGCTATCTTATTTCTCTTTTGAGAGAAGCTTCTGATGTTAACTGTACCGTTTCCCTCGAGATATTGTACAGATAACAGAATCTAATTCTGTCGAAGAAAATGTCGCGGGAATGTAATTTTGAAATTTATGAAATTTACTTAAAGCAAATACACGAGAAGGTCTTATCTTACTCCATGGAATGGAGTAAGATAAGACCTTCAGCCTCATACTTTATCTGCAAATTCAGTATCTACAGCCATCAGATGTAGATACTATTTTACGCACGCACACAAATATGTATATGTATGTATGGAGATATATATATATATATATATATATATATATATATATATATATATATATATATATATCGATGTGTGTGTGTGTGTGTGTATGTGTGCATATATAGATAGATTTATATATATATATAATATATATTATATATATATATATATATATATATATATATATAAGTCTATCACATTACCATGATTCATATACATATATCGAACTACAAATGTCCTTTAATATCTAATTCGCTCTGCCTCGGAATTAATATATTTTCATACATGTTTAACCGAGGGGGAATTTATTAAGCGATAATAGATTGGCGATCGACAGGCGCGAACCATCGACCTCTCAATTCCAGGACTGGAAGTGAAGCCCCAGACCACCCCGCCACCGCAAGAGATATAAGTATATGCCGCCTCCCACCTCATATACCTGTCGCGCACAGGTGGCGGGGTGGTCTGGGGCTTCACTGCCAGTCCTGAAATTGAGAGGTCGATGGTTCGCGCCTGTCGATCGCCAATTCTATTATTGCTTAATAAATTCCCCCTCTCGGTTAAACATGTATGA
This sequence comes from Macrobrachium nipponense, assembly GCF_015104395.2. Taxonomy (NCBI): domain Eukaryota; kingdom Metazoa; phylum Arthropoda; class Malacostraca; order Decapoda; family Palaemonidae; genus Macrobrachium; species Macrobrachium nipponense. The sequence goes on along the minus strand of NC_061088.1, from coordinate 2,960,025 downwards.
AAATATATTAATTCCGAGGTAGAGCGAATTAGATATTAAAGAACATTTGTAGTTCGATATATATATATATATATATATATATATATATATATATATATGTATATATATATATATATATATATATATATATATATATCTATTTATCTATGAATATATGCATATATATACACACACACACACACACACATATATATATATATATATATATATATATATATATATATATATATATATATATATGTGTGTGTGTGTGTGTATATATATATACATATATATTATATATATATATATATATATATATATATCTATCTCCAGTAAATAAGGCACTTTGATTAGGGGTGACAAAACAATAATGATAACGTCATAACGGTGTTACCTAGCTGTACAGTCAACACATGTTCCAACTCAAACGATAACAAACAAGCAGAGAAATGGAAGAAAAAAATAAGTGCCATTTCGTGCCTTACACCTTGTGAACCAATGCTACGATAAGCAGGTGTTGTCATGATTATCCTAAATTAATCGGTTTAGTTTTTGCACCGTTTGAGGGGCATAGTCTTTTTTTTTTATATTGCCATTTCTGTTTGGTCATCATGACTGATATTTGTGTCCAGTTTCTGAATATAATTTTTTTCTGGTTTTAGTTTTCTGTAAAAGAAAACTATTGCGTCGGCTTTGTTTGTCCGTCCACCCTCAGATCTTAAAGACTACTGAGGCTAGAGGGCTGCAAATGGGAACATTAATCATTGATCCTCCAGCCATCAAACATACCAAATTGCAGCCATCTAGCCTTAGTAGTTTTTATTTTATTTAAGGTTAAAGTTAGCCATAATCGTACTTCTGGCAGTGCTACGGGTACCAAGAACATAGGCCACCACCGGATAGTAGTTGAGTTTCATGGGCCGCGTCTAAGAGTTTTATGGCCAGTGGCTGAGGCCACCACCAGACAGAAAACTCGATTACTCTTTTATTCATCTTAATAAATTGTCAAGATGAGATCATTAAGTTCGGTTTCAACTAAAAAATGCATTTGCAACAGACTTGCTTGCAATTAATTTGTTTCCACTGGTAAGTCTGTTCGTCAGTCTTGGAGTTCAAGTTATGAATATTTTAAAACACTGAAACCCTCTATCGTACGAATTTACAAACAGGACACGGAATCTGCATTTCGATTTTTGGGAACTAAGTCATGGACCCGTAAGTCCGGCAACAGTAGATTTCGATGCTGGCCCGTAGCAGGGGTGTCAACCTTACCGAGTTGTCTTATTGCAACCAGTCTTTGCTATGTTCTCGGTTCACTAAATGAATCTCACAATATTGTGTTTGCTGACTAATTTCAAATTCGAGTAGATATTTGCCTCACCATTCAAGAACATAGTTGTGAAATTAGTTAATATTCTTATTGCTTACCTTGCAAAGCGTCGACTGGCTTCGCCACCAGAGGAGTTACCAAACCGCTAGACCGAGCGTCTTCAAAATAACAAATGAGAATCGTCTCTCTCCTTTTCCCTTTCATTACAGAACTCTTCCTACTATGCCTGGCGTCAGGCACCGCCCTCTGCGGGTATCCTTACATCACGCCCACCCAAGGGCAAGTGTGGCCCCGCCCGAAGGAGGTACAGACCAGCCAGACGTATTTCAAGTTGGAACCAGAAATTTTCAAGTAAGTCTTCATAAAAGGAGAGACCAGGTAAGAAAAGCCGCGACCTTTGAATTAACTTAATCGATGTGCTTATTTAGTGTTTAGTTAATTTCTTGAGTGGGTTTTGAATCTCGTTGTGAATAATTGTTAATCATAACACTACGCTCTCTTTTTCATCTGGACTTTAGGCAAAATAGAATGAAATTCACATAAAATATAATGTTAAATGTTTATCCTGAAACTGTTTGACCTTACATTGTTTTGTATAAGAAAAAAAAATCAACTTTTTCCTCATGTATTTAAAGATTCTTGTGTTTGCATGCAAAGGATTGATAGTCCATTCAATAGTAAAATGCTGTGGGAATATTTTTAGAATTTCACCTCCTTCCCTTCATGTTGTAATAACAAGTCAAAATGAAGTGAGAAAATTACGAAATAAAATAAAAATAAATCTGAGAAAATAATATAAAAAATAAAGAAAAACACGGAAATAAGCAAATAAATACTTTTATTACACAAAGAAAACAAGCCATGATGACAGATGCAAATAAACAGAAATATGAAAAAATTTAATAATGGAAATTAAATAATTAAACGTTCCGTCTCTTATTCGGTTTGATCTACAAAGCCTAACGTAGGACAGAATAGAAACATTTGCCAGGCTGGATGAGAAGGTGATATAGCTTTAGAAGGTTTGTTTAAGAAGGGAATCTATCATTTCTTTGGAGATTTAAAGTTAATCAAATAAGAATCATAACAAAAAACCTTAACCCTGAAACTATAAAAAGGTATGAAGGAGTAACGAATGAAAATAACAAGTATTGATTAAAAATAACCATAATAAATTAACAATAATAAATGGTAAAAAGATTATAGTAATTGCTGATGAATATATCAGATATTCAACTACGAGTTCACTGCATTTGATGATAATTTCGTATCTACAAATGCACGTCAAATTAGTATTCACTTGAAGCGATATGAAAGTCTCAGATAACGAATGTCTCTTCTTATCTTCTCATTTTGGCCTGAAGTTGTGGTTGTTTGCTGTCGTTCTTAACAAAAACAACAACAAAAATAGATGTGATGATTTTGGATAAGTGATTATATCATAAATAAATTTATTCCTTATATTTGCCGAATCTGAACATTAAAAATCACGTGTTCGCCTCTTGGCAAATTACAGATTGTGATTATAAAAAGCTGGATATTTTCGGTCACTAACATCAACACTCGACCAAAAACCGATCAGAGTTAGCAATAATTCAGCATAATCTAAAAAATTTTATAATCGGCAATAATTAAATTTAATAAAAATATGTTTCATCATTCTAAAAAAAAAATAAATAAACAATATCCGTCTCTCTCTCTCTCTCTCTGTCTCTGATATACGTTTCTCATCACTGAATTTTTATAAAGTTCTCCCCACCTTCTCTCTCGCTCTCTCTCTCTCTCTGCTCTCTCTCTCTACTCTCTCTCTCTCTCTCTATATTATATATATAATATAATATGTGTGTGTGTGTGTGTGTTGTGAATATATATATATATATATATATATATATATATATTATATATATAGAGAGAGAGAGAGAGAGAGAGGAGAGAGAGAGAGAGAGAGAGAGAGAGATATATATATATATATATATATATATATATATATATATATATATATATATATATATATATATATTTATGTGTGTGTGTGTGTGCGTGTGAATATATATATATATATTGTTACGAAGTGCCAAGTATCTGGTTACTACACTTACCATTCATTAACTGATACCTCACAAAAGCCAGACACCTGAACCCTCATCACAGGTATTAAACGACTGAATACTCTAAAGGCAACAGTGATCCCTTAACAACTTACCAGTATTGCAGAAAATCAGACTAAGTTCATCAAAACAGGTGTGAGGTAATCTTGTAAGTAATTAAATTAATCAAAGGGCATCACTCCATCAACAACTTTAAAAGTCTAAGTATTTCCTTGATTTCAAAAGTCTAAGTACTTCCCTGGTTCTAAGTCACTTCAAGTAAATTGAAGGAAAACAGATTAATCACCACTCTATGTTTCTACCTAACATAATCATAATCATTTGCAAATATACTGGTTATAAATGAAAACACTTATAAAAATTTTAAATAAAAAGATTTATTATTAAACTCGAAATTTATAAGTGAAATTCACAGTATCAGGGAAAATTACTCCTACTTGAAAACAAAGTAAAGTTTAATTAATTCTTGAATTAATTAAGTAAAATTAAATCAAAATTAATTTATCACAAAATTCAAGAAAATTAATTCAATCAAAATTCAAAAGTGTTAGGCAATAATTGAAAATTTGAAATTAATTCACAAGTGCTAAACAATAATAAAACTTGAAAAGAATTCTAAGTAAATGCAAATTAATTCACAAGTGTTAAATTTAATTAAATGTGCAATGATTAAGCAATGAAAATAACTAAGTCAATTAAATTGTGAATCCAAATGAAAATATAAAATAAAAAGGCACACTTCAACAAGAAAATGAACAAATGCACAAAAAATGAAACAAACACAAAACACAAAAATTTGCAATGTGTAAAAGTGTAAATCTTTTCACTCAAAACATCGTAACCATCAGTTTTTACCATACCTTCGTAACCATCTGTTGTTAGTTATTAGTTAACCACTGTTCCTATCCGTTATTAGTTGTTATCTAACCCCTGTTCCTATCAGTTATTAGTTTTTAGGTATTAGTTGCAACTAATAAAAATATAACACACTTTACCTTATTATACCAACTTCTTCCTTCAAAAAAATTCACTTTCACAAAAACCAGGCGCCGTTACGAAACAATGTTTGTTCAGATTCCACAAAAAACACTATTTAACACTAAACAAACTCTAAGAAATATCAAATATGAAATGCTCAAGTTACGAGTGACCAATTTACGTTATGTTAATATAATCTCAAGGATGTCGAGGGAGAGGGAGAGAGCGAGATGAGACGAGAGTAGAGATACGAGAGAGAGAGAGAGAGAGAGAGAGAGAGATCTGAACGCCTCGAGTATCGAAGATGTAATGAAATTCTCTTCCTTACGGAAGCTGGACAGTGGATGACGTTTTTGGCAATAATGCTTCCAGAAGTTCGAAATCTAACTCAACTTTACATACAAAATGTGCAATCTGCACGTGGCTTTGATCAAAGACATACACGTACAAGACCAGTATACAATAATGTTCGTACCCGATCGAGACGAAGTCGAGCGATAATCAAGACTGACATGTTCAGATAACAACGCGAAGACTGGAGCTCGCTTATCAAATGTGTTGACAGATTAGGAAAGCAAACTGAAATCTCGGAGTTCCTCCAATCTCACAGTGCTGACATAATAGGGAAACAATCGTAGTTTCAAATGGACAAAGAAAATCTCTCTCTTTCTACATTCTACGTTATATATATATTCTTTTACAATATGTTATGCGAAATCTGAACACACATTTAAAACATCCTATCTCTAAGCTATCTAGGAATCTGAAAAAATGTTGCACAATTCTACATAACATTTTATACAGTCACAGAGGAAATATATGCATTTTGAAAGTAGCAATATATAATAATAATATATCTATATAATATACTATTATATATATATATATATAAATATATATATATATATATATATATATCTATATATATATTGTGTATGTACAGATATTCTATACACCATACCTTTAATTTGCAGTTTCACCGTGAAAGCTCACAACTGTGACATCCTTGAACTGGCAATTGCGCGATATTCAGCCATAATATTCTCCAACCCAAGTGACAGAAAGGTAAAAATGACTATTGTTTACCAGAAAATAGAAGTGCTATAGTATATTCACTTTAACCGTGCATCTAATGTCTAGGTCCGTCCCTGACGACGCTCCTGATTGGCTGTTGATAAGCCAATCACAGGGCTAGAAACTCTCAGTCTCTCTCCTGAGGATACTTTTGAAAGAGGAATCCCTCAGGAGAGGTGGGACATGCATACTCATCCTGTATATGTGAACTCTCTCGAGGGACTGGGAGTTTCTAGTAGTAGCAGTAACTATTTTTGAGGTTTTAAATGATATTTTCAGAATTTATTTAACTTCGTCTTTGCGTCATATCAAATATTTATCAGGGACTGAATTCAGTTTTAGCTCTCGATATTTTCTTGAAAAAGTAAATGAGTTTAATTTAAAGACTTTATTATTGTTATAATTATTATTATGAATATCATTACTCTTATTATTATTATGCTTAGGAAGCAGACACTCGTAAAATAGAAAAGTTTCTATACAAGCGTAACGCTGCTGAAGTAGCCATCACTTTCAAAAAAGTATATTATTATTATTATTATTATTATTATTATTATTATTATTATTGTAAAAATAAAAGGAACTCGACATTTGCTTTAACCCGTAAAGAAAGGAAATTAGTTTACTTTAAATATGTTATTATTATTATTATTATTATTATTATTATTATTATTATTATTATTATTATTATTATTATTATTATATTGCTAATATTATTATTATATAAAAATTATGTTATTTTAAAGCCTTTATTATTATTGTTGTTATTATTATTATTATTATTATTATTATTATTATTATTATTATTATTATTATTATTATTATTATTATTATTAAAAGAAATTAAAAGGAACTCTATATCTTCTTGAACCCGAAAAAAAAGTAAATTAGTTCATTTTAAATATTTTATTATTATCATTATCATTATTATAATTATATAAAACAAATTATTTTATTTTAAAGCCTTTTGTATTGTTATTATTGCTATTACTATTATTATTATTAATATAAAAAATGGAACTCGATATATTCTTTACACCGTAAAAAAATAAATTATCCTAATTAGGAGACACTTATCTTTATCATTATTACTACTACTATTAGCTGTCATTATGATTATTATTATTATTGTTAAAAATTATGGATGCATCGTGAGAATTGATCTTATATTGAGTATCTCAATTTTTTCTTCTTTTTTTTCTTACTCACTTCTCTTGCTGGCTAATATTGGTCAACAAATGGTCAACGTTCGTATATTATTATTATTATTATTATTATTATTATTATTATTATTATTTTATTATTATTATTATTATTATTGATTATTATTATTATTATTATATTCCTTGCAGAGAAACTATTTTAAGAGACATTTATTATTATTATTATCATTATTATTATTATTAATATTGTTATTATTATTATTATTATTATTATTCCTTGCAGAGAGATGTTACCCGTGGAGACACTTTGAAAGATGAGAACTCCGCCCTTCCAATCACCTCTTTGGACATCGTTCTGACCAAGGAGTGTGAAAAATACCCTTACCTGGGTATGAATGAAGAATACGAGATCAGGGTAAGTTAGCATAGTAAAATGAGAGAGAGAGAGAGAGAGAGAGAGAGAGAGAGAGAGAGAGAGAGAGAGAGAATGTTTAGTTTTATGTAAAGGTACCATAGTTATTTTGTGCAGAAGTGATAGTTTCTCATAAAAACAAGAAAATCAGTAGAGAGAGAGAGAGAGAGAGAGAGAGAGAGAGAGAGAGAGAGAGAGAGAGAGAGAGAGGAATTTTAATTATTCTCTAAAGATATTCCTATTGGGTACTTAAGAGCGAGTAGGCCTATTTTCTCTTAAGAACTGAAAAACAACAATACCAAAATCATGACGGATTCAAGTCAGCCAAAATAATAGACACTGATTTCCCCCTTGCTATTCTTTTCGATAGATCGCCGGTTCCAACAATGTGGGAACGGCAACCTTAAACTCGACAAGCATCTGGGGAATCCTGAGGGGGATAGAAACCTTCTCCCAACTGCTGATACCTGACCCCGAGCCTCCAACATATGTGGTCAATGCCACTGTTATCAAAGATGGGCCTAGATTTCCTCACAGGTATTATTATTATTATTATTATTATTATTATTATTATTATTATTATTATATAGCTGTTTCCACGGCGTTTAATCTGTATAGTCTTCTCTGTTCGTCTTTCATTTTTTTTTCATTTTTTTGATGATGAAAAGATTGAAAGACGAATGGCGAAGACTTTATAAATTAAATTCCATGGAAACAACCGTATTATTATTGTTGTTATATTATTATTATCATAAGAAGAGTAAGATGCAAATATAGATAAAGAAAATTGAAAAGGAATGAACACAGACCAATATGGACGAACGTGAACTGCAAAAAAATATCGAGTAATATTACGGTAACGGCGAATGAATCATTAGACCTAAAACCAGTGTTGAAAATCGGAATATATGTTATACAAAATACCTTTTGAGATTTGTGATAACATGTACATACAAGCAATAAATCAGCTGGTCAGGGAATTATATCAAGTGTGATATTAAGGCCTACGTATAGTCAACATTAACGCCATGTTTGTGGAGGATCGCTGAATGCAATACAAAAAGAAAAGGAAATGCATTGTTAACCTTTCTCTGTCAGCTTCTCGATTCTGGTACTTGTAACTTTTAAATAATATAATAATAATTAACACCATCACCATTAATAGATTCCTGAAATAGAATTTATTGCCAGCTAAGAGACTGTCAAAAATTAAACACTCATTTTTAACCACCGAGTAAATCCAGTTAATTCATAGCGTATCTTTTGCACTGACTCCACCAAAACTTATAAATAATTTTGAAACCTTGAAATTTCGCATCCTACACTAAAAGGAATTGCCAGAATTAATTTAATGATTGATTATCGTTCAAAACTCTCATCAACAAAAATCAGTGAAATTTCTGATGAAACAAGTAATATATTAGTTCGCTCGTCTACCAACCTCGATACTCAAGTTCGATCACTGGGCGGGGCGAGGCAGGCAGCCATGGGGCCGTTTCCTTAAACACAGAATTAGTACCTAGGTGATAGTCGACTACTGTGGGTGCAGATAAGCGGATGCAGAGAGACGTAGATGAACAGAATATGGAATCAAATCAAATCTAATAATTTAAGTCGAAAGCGCTGAAAGGGAAATTGAGGGTGAGGAAGGTTTGAAAGGTGTAACAGGAGGAAGACCTCACAGCAGTTGCACTGTGAATCAATTGTTAGGAAAGGGTGAGGAAAGTAAGATGGAATAAGAATATGAACGGAGGTACAGTAAAAGGAATGAAAGAGGTCGTAGCTAGGGGTCGAAGGGCCGTTGCAAAGACCCTTAAGTAATGCCTAAATTAAACAGCCTGAGCTCCGCTGAAGGCCCTGCGGGAAACCAGAACAATATGCCATCTTATCCTCAATGGAAACGGGAAAGCCTCGACGAGGTAATCCTCTGTATCCTCTCTCTCTCCCTTTCTTTTTTCTATCTGCCATATCCTTTCCTCGCAGAGGCTTGTTAATCGACACATCCCGCCATTACCTGCCCCTGCTCCACATCCTGTACACGATCGACCTCCTGGCCATGAACAAGATGAACGTCCTCCATTGGCACATCGTCGATTCTCAGAGTTTCCCCTACGTCAGCGACGCCTTCCCAAATCTCAGGTCAGTTTGGCAGAGGGGCACCAGAAGTTCTCTTTTCTATATATATATATATATATATATATATATATATATATATATATATGATATATATATATATATATATATATTTACATTGTTGGGGGGTTCCAGGTTTCATTGTGACTCATTGCTGCTTGCAGAAGGATCGTTCGAGGTTGCTGCAGTTTTGCTGACTTTTTTTTTTTAGTTTTATGGATTTTGAAACACCAGTCCTTCCTTATATATATTTACACTTTTTGGGGTTCCAGGTCTCATTGTGACTCATTTCTACTTGCAGAAGAATCATACGAGGTTGCTGCAATTTGCTTTTTTTTTCTGGGGGGGGGGGGGGAGGTTTATGTAGCAGGTGCTAAATTTTGAAACACCAACCCCACCCCCTACCCTAATCCCTACCGTGGAAAAGTGACGCTAAAAATAAATAAATATCTATTTATATATTGATAAAAATGTAGGAAAGGAGAGTTTTTCTATCGACGACCTTATTGTGAACCTAACTATTAAAATAATATTTCCTATCTCCTTATCTTCAATCTTTTCTTACATCAAATTTTTTTTTATTGCTGACTCTCCATTTTTTTCAACGCTAACGGCAATGAGTCTTCACATATTTGCGTATCACATTCAACCTTTTTCCATTTAATCACATTACCTTTATATTCCTACACCTGATTAATATCTGATTTCCGAAAATTTCCGCAGCCTCAAAGGAGCCTACAGCCAGGAACGGCTGTATTCGGCAGACGAAATTGGCCAGGTCGTTGCTTACGGGGCATTAAGCGGTGTCCGCGTTGTGCCCGAGTTCGATACCCCAGGTGAGCCTGTTTTTAGACAAGTAAATATTGTTTGTTTTGGGTAATGTCGAATTGCCATTTCAAGTTTTAATTGGAATTTTTTTTTTTTTTTTTTCTTTTTTGTAGCGTAGGGGTCGCTTGGAAATAAGGCCTGGTATTAGTTTAGTTATTGACTCAGATGTACTATGTATGTATGTATACTGAAGGATGAACTTTCTCATTTGTATTTATGACAAAATATATTAGCTACGTGATTTCAAATTAAAAATGAACTATAGGTCTAAAATTGCATCAGTTACAATTGAAAAAACACACGTAACCTACGTCATCAATGATTATTATAATATAATTATAATACAATATATAACTCTTTGTTTCCTGGTTTGGTTACAAACATTTTTCACCCAGTTCCTATATTTAATGCACCTTACTTTAAATACTTTCTCCATAAAGGTGTGGTAAGCAAGACACATTTGACTTATTCTACTATAACTATAGTACAAGTTTCTATCATGTCAACTTCTGTAGTATCTTCTGACACCGTCGATGTTTTTCTAAATAAGATATCTCACTCAGCACGTCTGCAATGAATACTAATTTATAATTGACTAATCATATTTGGTAGGCAATAACTCTCTCTGATAGCTGCGATGACCGTCAGGTTCATTTAAATTGTATTTTACAAGTTTTAATAAGTCCGCCACAGAACTCTAGTTCTTATAGATTTGCTTAGTGAAAAGGACTTTCTTTAAGTTTAAATTCTCACCATCTAAATTATAATAAGCGACCTATCGTTTATGACATGAATGACATTGATGACATGTCACAAATTACCTGTCATTTATGACATGAATGACGGGTCATTTATGTTATTCATGTCATAAATGACATGAATTTATTCATATTTTAATCATGACCGTAGAAGCAGATAAAGTTTCTCTTTACCAGGAGTATGAACAATATTCTGAAATACTTAAACTGAATGTCTCGGTTACATTTGTAACCCATATATAATATAGGTATTTATATCTATACTTTTTTTAAGATCAGTCATAAAATTTATCATATGTGGCATATCCCATTTCACTAATCAAGTCTATTGGGGCTGGTAATAATTTGCCGCTGTTGAATAACAAATGAAATATACTTTCAACTATTATAGGTAATTTTCGGTTCGCCGAATGATTTAGTTTCAAAATGTATTATGAAATATAAGTAAAATTCAAAATTCATTATGTTCTGTAATTTCTCTCCTGACGATCTCTCTCTCTCTCTCTCTCTCTCTCTCTCTCTCTCTCCTAACAGTTACTTAGCAAATATTTCAGGGCATTGCAGACATATTCTTCATTTCAAATCAAATCATAAACATCTTTTAATTTTCAATGTTTTTTTTTTTTTAATATTTGGGCAGGTCACACCTTATCGTGGGGTCCCGGTCAACCTGGCTTCCTGACGCCTTGCTATTCGTAAGTTGAAATTATGTTAATTTTATAATTCAGACTTATTCGGTTTATAATTTCGTAAGTAGGAGGACTACGAAATTCTAGAGACTGTTAAGTTAAAAATCCTATGAAGCTTATCGATATTCAGGACAGTTATAATGATCACAAATGTAATTCACAACGCGCCCAGTAATATTATCCACTGAACGACCATTCGTGAAGAGATAAAAAGCAGAGTAAATGGAATAATAAAATACTCTGCACGTCAGCAGAGAAATGAACAAGATTATTAAAACACGTGGAAATCTTAATGTAATGGGCGTAATGTCTGTAATGGCCTAGTCCGATGGGCATGAAACTTGACAGGGTTATAGTGGGGACCCCTAAGATGGTTTATAATGGAGTTTCATTCGGAGAAGGGATTCCCTGAAATGGAGCGTTCTGCCCGTGAAACGAGGATGGTTGTGCCCATAGACTTAGTTACGTTACGAATTTTCATACATAATTTCTGTATATAGGCTACATATGTTTGTTAGTATATATTTAAGTCTGTTATTTCCAACCATAACAAGCGAGTCAAATTAGTTACGGCCACGAAAATATTTGGCAGTCATTCGTGGCTTCGTTGTTTCGCGTAACGTTTATTCAGACTTTATCAAAATGGTTTTCTCTTCACAGTTTGTTAACATTATTCGTGATGTTTCAAAAGCGGGTCATCCATGAAAACATTTACGACAAGTGAACAGTTAGTCAATTCTTGTATCTCGCGAGGAGGTGCATTATTATATTATTACTTGAAGAAAAATCCAGTTATGTAACTATAGAAATATATTGGAAAACAAACTGTATTTCTACAGTTACGTGACTGGGATTGCTTCCCCACTCGAAGACTATTATTATTATTATTATTATTATTATTATTATTATTATTATTATTATTATTATTATTATTATTATTTGAGAAACAAACCTAGTTATGACTGTAAAAATATACTGAAAAATAAAACCATATTCAATTACTTAACGCTGGAGATGTTTCCCCAATTTAAGACTCATACTACAATCATTATAATTATTATTATTATTATCATCATCATCCTAAGAGGAGGCAAACCAGACGGGACTTTCGGCCCCGTCGACCCGACCAACGAAGCCAACTATGCCTTCCTGAAGACCTTACTGACGGAGGTCACCCAGAGGTTCCCTGACCGCTATATCCACTTGGGCGGGGACGAGGTCAGCTTCAACTGCTGGTGAGATTTGTTATTGGTTCCAGGTCAAAACTGCTTTACAAACAAAGAATATTTAAATGAGAATGATCCCGTGTAAGTCATAATTTCCCTCGTGGGAGGGCAGTACCTTCAGTATGTCTCACACGGTGCGCTGTAGGCAATATTTTAGGTTCTTTGCGGCATCCCTATAGGCCCCTAGCTGCAACCCCCTTTCATTCCTTTTACCATATCTCCGTTCATACTCTCTTTCTTCCCATCTTACTTTCCTGTTAACCAATGTTCCAACATTATTTTCAGCGCAAAATGACCTCGTAGGTCCCAGCAATTGGCCTGTGGCTGAAATTTTGTATTCCAGTTCCAATTCCAAGTTCTTGTTTCTTCTTTTTCCAAACTGTGAAGCACATAGGACTATATAAAATTTCTTAGCTCTTCGCCTCCTTAAAACGCTAACTTGTGCTAGGCTATTCATGATCATTATTTCACTCTACCAAAAACTTATAAGCTTAGAGAGAACAATAATAATCTAATATATTTAATTTTTCTTTTTCAAACCCTTTAACGCCTTAGGGAGAGCAATCCCAACATCACGGACTACATGAAGAAGGCGAATATCACGGGCGACTACGGTAAACTCGAAGAGGTCTACATCACTAAGTTGCTGGACATCGTGACGAATCTCCCAACTAAAAACGGGTAAGTTTTACGAACTCATTACAAACTACCAGTTCACATTGTCCCTTTCAAAACTGATTTCATTATTTTTAGCTTGCTGGAGAGTAATAAGCGTTGAAAATAAACTTTAGAAACAATTTTGAATCGTACGGCTGGCATTTGAAAGAAAAGTACCGAGATGTGGCTTTAGTTTTTCTGCTCAAAAGCAGCATAGATTTTCAATGTCTTTTAAATCTTCACTGTAAGTATTCTACGTCTTTTTAACCTTCAATATTTATTTTCGATGCCTTTTAACATTCATTATAGGTTATCAACTTTTTTTAACATTCAATACTGGTTCAAAATGTCTTTCTAACCTTTATCTTCATGGAAAATCACTGATTTCTGAGATCACCCAGTCTCCATTATTACCTAATAAACCTTGGTTCATAAGCTGAAATCGGAAACTGGATAAAGAGTAGGCAGGGGCTAAAGGTTTTAGATATAGCTCCGATAATAATGTCTAAAAAAATAAAATAAAATAAAGTGGAATAATTATTAACTATTCTCATATTCTGGAAAGTAGAAGCTACTACCCTGTTCTGGCGTAATCTAACCTTGCATGATTACGGCATAGCCTAATCTCAAAAGTCCCGAAGACTATGTAATCTTACGCAAATATATATGATTTCCAAAACGGGCTACTGTCATTGATTTAAAACAGTACTTACCTTTGCTTTCAATCAGACACTTTTGGTGACATTCCCGGGGGGCGGGGGCTGATTTGAAATTAATTTATCCATTAAAGAAAACGTTGTCTCAGGCGCAACAGACTGACGCGAGCTCACTAACTGAACACCGATTTAGAATTTCACAGACACCGAAAACAGCTGAGGACTAAGTGAATAACAAAACTGACGGAATTCAAAACAAAAGTTCCAAGTACCCATAATGCAACTCCTAAAACCAAAACCAACCACGAAGCGTTCGTTACTGTCTTGTTTCTCATTTCCAAATCCTATAGAGAGATCCATCGGCAACTATACTCTGTTTTTTTTTTCATCTGTCCATCCGCCTGTGGTGTTTTTGTATGGTAACACTGCGTCCCGGGCTTTAGATAGTTACATTCAGCTTACATTCAACGATTATAATAATATCCTATTTCGAATGTTAACGGTGTAATTCGCATACAGTAAATTATCAAAACACTTTTCAGTTGTAAATGTAAACCCAGATGTCCTTTTATTTACCTAAAACTTACAAACAGCGTAACTATCTAAAGCCCGGGACGCAGTGTTACCATACAAAAACACCACAGCGGATGGACAGATGAAAAAAAAAAGGGTTTTTTTTATTGTGCAGATTTAAAATTCGTTTACCTAAAAAATGGAAAATTAGGCTGATAGCCTAGTGCCTTTCTTTTTCTTAGTGTGAAAGCAGTTTTTAATAATAATAAAAGATGTCGATATACGCAAAACTGAGAGTTAAACAATGACATATGTGGTTTGCGCTTATGGTACTACAACGGTTACTGATTATGTTGTAAGAAAAAAATAGTGTGTGAGAGTGAATATTTTGGTTCACAAGGGTAGAACACACACACACACAAACGAACACGCGCACACACACACACACACACACACACATATATATATATATATATATATATATATATATATATATATATATATATATAAATAGGATAAAACCCATAAAACACTATTTTAGCGTTACAACCATATATTTCGAGCACCTCCTTCTGCCTTCTGTGCTCCTGATCACTGGTAAGGTATGGACATAGTTGCAACGTTCATATAGTGTTCTATGGGCCTTTCATCTTTCATATACTGTTGTAGCACAGTAAAAGACATTCACACACACACACACACACACACACACACATATATATATATATATATATATATATATATATATATATATATATATATATATTTATATATATATAACTTTTATACTTCTCAGGTATATCATATGGCAAGAAGTGTTCGATAACGGAGTCAAACTCGCCCCAGAC
>NC_061088.1:2924670-2942170 GCF_015104395.2 Macrobrachium nipponense | reverse complement strand
AGATCATATATGTCCTATCTCATGTCCCCTATCTCACCAAATAACCTTTTTTTTAACATACTGATATATTTGTCCACTAATCAACACAAACCTCTTTCTGAGACTAATCGCAATAATAAACAAAATCAGTATAAATACTGTCATCCTATAGCAAAATGATAATTACTATTATCCCACACAAAAGCTGATGTAATTACTGCCATCCCACACAAAACTGATGTAATTACTGTCACCTCATACACGAGCTGATGTAATTACTGCCATCTTACACAAACTGATGTAATTACTATAATCTCACACAAAGCTGATGTAATTACTATCATCTCACACAAGAGCTGGTGTAATTACTGTTACCTTACACAAAAATCTGATGTAATTATAATCATCCTACACAAAGCTGGAGTAATCACAATCATCCCACACAAAGCTGATGTAATTACTGTCACCTTACACAAGAGCTGATGTAATTACTGCCATCCCACACAAAGCTGATGTAGTTACTATCATCCCACACAAAGCTGATGCAATTACTGTCCCCTTATGCAAAAGCGGATGTAATTACTACCATCCCACACAAAGCTGATGTAATTATTATCATCCCACACAAAGATGATGTAATTACTGTCAGCCACACAACGCTGATGTAATTACTGCCCCTTACACAAAAGCTGATGTAATTACTGCCACCTCACACAAAGCTGATGTAATTACTGCCATCCTACACAACGTTCAGTGGTTACTGTTACCACATTCAAACTTCATGTAATTACAGTCATCCCAACAAATGTGATGTAATTACTGATATATCAGTTGTAAGGTCAATATAATTGGTGTCATTTCACATAATATACACAGAATTACTGTCATTTCAGGCAAAGATTATATCAGTACAGTCATCTTCTGTACAGCTGACAAAACTACTAGACTATCAACTCACACAAAGTTGCCACACTTGCTCGTTTTGATGCAAAATTACTGTCATTAATCTAATAGGAAAATACAATTAGTACTATCATGAATGATAGTAGAATTGACATCTCCATTAACAGTTCATGCCAGAGAAAGTAAATATAAACAAAAAAAAAAGCTACATTACAAAGTCTTTGTAAATTGCAAAAAAAGACTGTAATTTAGCAAGTTTATATATATATATATATATTATATATATATTTATATATATAATATATCTATATATATAATATATATATATATATATATATATATATATATATATATATTGAGATGCTATTGTTCACCTAGCGCAAATGACTAAAGTTTTGAAGTTTTTTTTTTTATTGGCATCGCAAGATCTAAGGTCAGTAAAATCCAGCTTTTTAAATTGAAAATAAAATTAAATAAATTTCCTGGTAGACACTGCAATTCAGTTCCCTATCTACAGGATCCAAAACTCCTCGACTGAGATCCTCCTCAGGGGTCAATCCTTCTGAGTTTCCCGGTGTTGATCCTGTGGACGTTGTTTCCTGCCCTCTCCAAGCTATAAGGATCGTTCTTGTCATCCTGCAGGTCGGCGGAAGAGGACCTCCTCACGTGGCGCCCTTTGCCATCCAAGTCCCTGTGGTTGGAGTTGCCGTTCTCGTAACGTCTGTGGAGGGAGCCGGAGTTACCAAAGGACTTCATGTCCCCAGGGTAACCCGCTTCGGAGGCGGCCTTCCTCGGGGAGCTGTAGGGGTCGTAGAAGACCCAGCCGTTCATGTCGAAGGACTCCATGGTGCTCCGCGGACGCGGGATGCAGCGGACCACCGGTTCCTGAGAGGCCACCACGAAAGGTGCGCCCAGTCTCGTCTCGCCGTACTCGAAGGCGGGGTTGTCACGCCCCAGGCTGGAGATCTTCCTGCCTCCCGTCTGCACGACGGCTGCCTGAAGGAGAAAGGAGAAACATCACTAATTCGTGTTTTGTTCTTCTTCTAAGACGAGACTCATTACAACATATGGCCTGGCAGAACTTCAGCGAACATGGACGGAAACACATAAACTTATAACATATATATATATATATATATATATATATATATATATATATATATATATATATATAATGGTACTGGAAAAATGTTCTGTTACAACAGATTGAATTCCATCTAATAAAAGGAGCCCATAAAAAACACCAAAATATAGAGAGAAAAGTACTATATTTCAGAGGCTGCTGAGGTATATGAAGAGAGAGACAGCAGTCTCTGAAATATAGTACTTTTCTCTCTATATTTTGGTGTTTTTATGGGCTCCTTTTATTAGATATATATATATATATATATATATATATATATATATATATATATATATATATATATATATATCTTACTTAACTTTTTCTACAACAATACCAAATAATTTGAAACCTAAGAACACGATGAAATTATATTCTAATTTTTTTTTGTATGTCAAAAAGTTTAACTGTAACTAGTGGCTTTTGCTTTAATGTTCCAATGTTAACAAACAAAAAAATAATAATAATGTTGCATGACGATCTGTTTTGCTTTTATTCCTTATCTTCCGTATTTTTGTGTTTCTGGCCATTTTTCTTTCTTCAGTGGCATGTAAGGTGTATATTGTACTACATATACTATTAGAAGCATACCAGCAGACAGACGTACAAAGAATATTTGAAAATGCATAAAAATTTATTTCTCTCTCTTATTTTGCCCCAGTGAAAACGACAACTGAAAGATCTTTTTTTTTCTTTCTTTTTTTTTTTGAGACCCTTACCTCCACATGGTGCGTCCTCTTCGACCTACGTATGCTCGCGAGTTTCCAGCAGACATAAATGTAACAGATGGAAAACGAAAGGACGATCACTCCGCCCAGGACGCCGATTGCGATGACAAGAGCAGGCAAATCTGCTTTCAAAACCTCCGCTACGGAAGTCATCAAACTGGTCAGCTTTACTCGCTGTGGAGAGAAGGGTAAGTTCACTTTAATGAGACCAGGGCATAATTCACGTCTTCAGTCGTTCTGTCACTAGAAGAAAATCACTGTAAAATTCACGTTTTTAATAGTTGTATTACTATTGGTAAAAGTTAATTTCAAAGGCAAATTCCCTTTAACGAAAACAAGCAATAGTCCACATCTTCATTCGTGCTATTGCTGTATGTAAAATTTACTTTCGAAAACTCAAAATACCATATTTTTTGTCCTGGCCAAAACCAAAAGTCGTTACTCTTACCGTTTCCAAATCCTTGACTTGAGTTGTGACGGTAGAGAGATTGAAGCTCTTCACGATATCCGGATCCTTTTCAATCTCAGCGATGACCCTGTCCAGCGCCTCTGCGTTCTGCCTCAGGGCCCTCAGCTGCACCTCAGAGGCATTGCCTTTCGAAACCTGAAGTGTGACCTCATTAGTTGCATTGATGATGTTCTGAAGGCTTTGGCAGATGTCTTTGCCATCTAAATAGACACCAGAGAGACACATATCTTCACTCACGCTGACTGATCTCTTAGCTCTGGTGATCCGCCTCCTTCTCCTCTCTCTTCTCTCTGATACCTTTCCCAGTTTTGCTTTCGTGCCGGACCCACTATCTGGATCACCTTCTTCTATTCCTTCTTCTTCTTCTTTTGAAGGTCCTTTTGATGATTCTTTACTCTCAATTATGCTCTCAGTTTCAGCCTCAAGGAGGGATTCTTCAAAGCTTTCAGTTTTCTTTTCTGGAGTTTCATCAGACTTCTCGACTTTCTCTTCTTGTGAATCTTCGGACTGCTTTCTCTCCTTTTCCTCTGACTCTTCAGACTTCTCGACTTTCTCTTCCTCTGAATCTTCGGACTGCTTTCTCTCCTTTCTCCTCTGACTCTTCAGACTTCTCTCCTTTCTCTTCCTCTGAATCTTCGGACCGCTTTCTCTCATTTTCTTCTGACTCTTCAGACTTCTCGACTTTCTCTTCCTCTGAATCTTCGGACTGCTTTCTCTCCTTCTCCTCTGACTCTTCAGACTTCTCGACTTTCTCTTCCTCTGAATCTTCGGACTGCTTTCTCTCCTTCTCCTCTGACTCTTCAGACTTCTCGACTTTCTCTTCCTCTGAATCTTCGGACCGCTTTCTCTCTTTTTCTTCCGACTCTTCAGACTTCTCGACTTTCTCTTCCTCTGAATCTTCGGACTGCTTTCTCTCCTTCTCCTCTGACTCTTCAGACTTCTCGACTTTCTCTTCCTCTGAATCTTCAGACTGCTTTCTCTCTTTCTCCTCTGACTCTTCAGACTTCTCTCCTTTCTCTTCCTCTGAATCTTCGGACTGCTTTCTCTCTTTTTCTTCCGACTCTTCAGACTTCTCTCCTTTCTCTTCTTGTGAATCTTCGGACTGCTTTCTCTCTTTTTCTTCCGACCCTTTCCTTCTTACCCCTGGTCGTTGAATCATTCAGGACTTACTTTCCGTTGCCTCGTTTTCCTTCTGCGTGTCTGAACGTCTTTCAGGAACTTCAGTGTTCTTTCCGACTTTCTCTTTTTCCTTCCTGAATCTTTCTAACCTAGATTGCTTTTCCTCTCATTTCGCGTCTTTTTCCCTCTTGAACTTTCTTCAGGACTTATTTTTCTCATCCTTGTCTTTCTTCCTCTTTTTGATCTTTCCGTACTGCTTTTACCTCTCTTTCTCCTCTGACTCTTCAACTTCTCTCGACTTTTTCTCTGTTCCTCTGAATCTTTTCCCAGACTTTGCTTTCCTTCCTCTTTCCTCCATCTGAACTCTTCCAGGACATTCTCGGGTGGACCGTTCCTAATTGCGTTTCTTCCCCTTTGTTGAACTTCCACTATCTCTCTTTCTCGAATGTCCTTTTCGGGTTGGGACTAATGTTTCCCTGACTTCTTCAGCACTTTTCCTTTTCGCCTTTCATTTCCTAATTTCCTGTGAATCTTCCGACTGCTTTCTTCTTCTGAATCCTTTTCGTTCTTTGACTCTGTCAGACTGTTTGTTTCCCTTGCTTTTCGCTTCCTCTGAATCTTCAGACTTAAGCTTTCGTCTCTATTCTCCCTCTGACCTTCTTCAGAACATTTTTCTCTTTCTCTTTCTTCTTTCCTGGTGAATCTTCGTGACTCGGCTTTCCTCTCTTTCCTCCTCTGACTTCAGTTCAGACCCCTTTCTCTGTACTTTTCTCTTTCCCTCCCTGGAATCTTCACTTTAACTGCTTTCTCTCACGTTTCCTCTGACTTCTTCAGACTTCCTTTCCGACTATTCTTCCTCCTGTGGGATCTTTTCCAGAACTGCTTTCTCTCTTTCCTCCTCTGACCTCTTCCAACGTTTTTCTCCGCTTTCTCTTCCTCTGAATCTTCAGACTTGCTTTTCTCTTTCGGTTTTCTTCTTACTTCCTTCAGACTTCTCAGAACGGGGTGGTCCTTTCTCAGTTGTATGGCCCTCTGTAATCTTCAACTGCTTTCTCTCTCCTCGACTCTTTCAGACTTTCTTCCTCCTTTGCTCTCCATGTGAATCTTCAGTACACCAGGCTTTCCTCCTCTTTCTCCTCTGACTCTTCAGACTTCTCGACTTTCCTTCTCCTCTGAATACTTCAGGACTGCTTTCCTCTTTTTTCTTTCCTCCTCTGAAGCTCTTCAGACTTTGTTCTCCGAACTTTATCTCTTCCTCTGAAATTGGCTTCGGACTCTGCTTTTCCTCTCTTTTTTCTTCCGCAACTCTTTCAGACTTTTCTGTCCTTTCCTTCCTTTTCCTCTGAATCTTTCGGGACTGCCTTTTTCTCTCTTTTTCTTCCGACTTCTTCAATGACTTCTCTCCTTTCTCTTCCTCTGAATCTTCGGACTTGCTTTCTCTCTCTTCGACTCTCAGACTTCTCCTTTCTTCCTACAGAATCTCAGACTGCTTCTCTCTTCTCCTCTGACTCTTCAGACTTTCTCGACTTCTATGTCCCTCTGAATCTCAGACTGCTTTCTCTCTTCTCCTTGACTATTCAGATTCTGCCTCTTCTCTTCCTTGAATCTCAGACTGCTGTCTCTCCTTTCTTGTCTGATCTTCAGATTCCGACTTTACTCCTTCACTCTGAATCTCAGACTGCTTCTCTCTTTTCACTCTGATCTCAGACTTCTACTCCTTTTCTCTTCCTCTGAATCTTCGGACTGCTTTCTCTCCTTTTATTCTGACTCTTCAGAATTCTGACTTTCTCTCCTCTGAATCTTCAGACTGCTTTCTCTTTCTCCTCTGACTCTTAGACTCTCGACTTTCTCTTCCTCTGAATCTGAATGCTTTCTCTCTTTCTCCTCTGACTCTTCAGATTCTCGACTTTCTCTTCCTACTGAATCTTCGGACTGCTTCTCTCTTCTCCTCTGACTCTTAGACTTCTCTCCTTTCTCTTTCCTCGAAAAAATCTTCGGACTGCTTTCTCTCCTTTTCTTCTGACTCTCAGACTTCTCGGACTTTCTCTTCCTTGAATCTTTCAGACTGCTTTCTCTCTCCTCCTTGACTCCTTTCAGACTCTCTTTACTTGGACTCTTTCCTCTGAATCTTCGACTTGCTTTTCTCTCCTCTCTGATCTTTCAGACTTCTCTCCGACTTTCTCTTCCTCTGAATCTTAAGACTGCTTTCTCTCTTTTCTCCTCTGACTCTTCAGACTTCTCGACTTTCTCTCCTCTGAATCTTCGACTGCTTCTCCTTTCTTTCTCCTGACTCTTCAGACTTCATCGACTTTCTCTTCCTCTGAATATTCGGACTGCTTTGTCTCCTTTCTTCTGACTCTCAACCTTCCGACTTTCTCTTCCTCTGATCTTCAGACTGCTTTCTCTCTTTCTCCTCTGACTCTTCAGACTTCTCTCTCTCTTTTTCTTCGACCTCAGAACTCTCGACCTTCTCTTCCTCTGAATCTCGGACTGCTTCTCTCCTTCTTCTTATGACTCTCTTCAGACTTTCATTCTCGACTTTCTCTCCTCTAATCTCGGACTGCTTTCTCATCCTTTTCTTCTGGACTCTTCAGGACTTCTCGACTTTCTCTTCCTGAATCTTCAGACTTTTGCTTTCTTCCTTCTTTCTCCTCGAACTTCTTCGGACTTCTCGACTTTCTTCTTTCCTCCGAATCTTTGGAACGCTTTCTTCTCTTTCTCCTCTGACTCTCAGACTTCTCGACCTTCTTTCCTTTCTGAATCTTCCGGGACTGCTTTCTCTCTTGCTCCTCTGAACTCTTCAGACTTTCTCTCCTGTCTCTTCTCTGAATCCCTTCAGACTGCTTTTCTCTTCCCTTTTCTTTGACCTCTTCAGACTTTCTCGACTTTCTCTTCCCTCTGACTTCTTCAGACTTGCTTTCTCCTCTTTCTCCTCTGACTCTTCAGACTTCCTTCCTTTCTCTCCTCCTGAATCTTCAGACTGCTTTCTCTCTTTTTCTTCCTCCTGACTCTTAGACTTCTCGACTTTCACTTCCTCTGAATTCTTCGGACTTTGCTTCTTCCTCCTTTTCTTCTGACTCTTCAGAACTCTCCGGACTTTCTCTTCCTCTGAATCTTCAGACTTTGCTTTCTCTCTTTCTCCTCTGAACTCTTCAGCGTTTCTCTCCTTTCCTCTTCCTCTGAATCTAAGACTGCTTCTCTCCTTTCTTCTGACTCTTCAGACTCTCGACTTTCCTTCTTCTGAATCTCAGATGCTTTCTCTTTTCTCCTCTGACTCTTCAGACTTCTCTCCTTTCTTTCCTCTGAATATCTTCAGACTGCTTCTTCTCTTCTCCTCTGACTCTTCAGACTTCTCGACTTTCTCTTCCTCGAATCTTCGGAACTGCTTTCTTCTCATTTTCTTCTGACTCTTCAGACTTCTCGACTTTCTTTCCTCTGAATCTTCAGACTGCTTTCTCTCTTTCTCCTGGACTCTTCAGAATTCTCTCCTTCTCCTTCCTCTGAATCTCAGATGCTTTATCTCTTTCTCCTTCTGATCTTCAGACTTCTCGACTTTCTCTTCCTCTGAATCTTCAGACTGCTTTCTCTCTTTTTCTTCCGACTCTTCAGACTTCTCGACTTTCTCTTCCTGTGAATCTCCAGATTCTCTTTCCTCCCTGTCCAGTAATCTTTCAGATTTTTTGGTATCCTTTGCCTGAGATTCCCGGGATTTTTCGCTATCATTTTCATGAGACTTTTCAGACTTGTTGCTTTCTTTGTCTTGCAGATCATCAGATTCTTTGTCTCCTCTTTCAAGCAAACGGTTATTAGTTTTGTTTTCCGTTTCATGTTCGTTTTTCAGGATGTTAAAAGAATCATTGTTATCATTACCAGACTCACCATTTACAATGCTTCTATTATTATTATCTTCCAGCTCACTGGAACCCACTTTTCCAAATGATTCCTCCTCAGTGCCATTTCCTACACTGTATCTGCCTTCATCATATGTTCCAGTTTCAGCAACTGTTTCATTATGAACATCACCAGCATCATCACTGTTATCACTGTCCTCAACTCCAGAATTTACGAGATCATATCTATAGTCTCTATCATTCTTATCTTGGTCAGCGCTGGTCTCCTTTCTTATCGGCTCAGTTTCATTATGATCACCCTTTCCATCATAGAAGGAATCATTATGAAAGCCTTTGTCATCTTCATAGCTACCTGGTTCGCTGCCCTTTTTAGCAAATTGATTATTATCATTTCTGAATGCCTCATTATCAGCTTCGTCAAATTCACTGTCCTTTTTCTCGTTTGAACTTACACTGTCATTTCCATAGAGGTCAAAGATTTCTGATGTTCTGGGGACGAGTGCAGTGTCTAGTGCTGCCTCACTTTCATTAAACCTATTCTCTGATGACCCTGTCAAGCTATAATCCACATCGTAACTTCTGGTGTCTTCATCAGTCTCATTTCCATTGTCTTGGAACCATTCATTACTAAAATCATCAAAGGTCCCAAGGCTTAAATTTTGGGGGGATGTCTCTCGTGTTTCGAAAGCATCTCCCTCCTCCTCAGTATCGTTAAGCTCTGACCCATCTGTATCGTTTCTGCTCAATGAATATTTCATGCTGACAAACTTTCGAGGGCCGTGGAAAGAGTCATCCCTTATTTTGTGAGGCTTGAAGTCTTCCAGAAGTTCTACTTCTGGTTCTTCCGTTGTCGTTGGTAGTAGCGCCATTTTGAAAGGATCGTAATGTTCCAAAAGTTCTATTTCTGATTCTGGCAGTACAAAGGGTTTTGGCCTCAAGAGCTCTGGAGACATGACGTCGTTCAAACTCGAAGTGTCATACCAAGGCACTTCTGTTGCTGATGTGCTTCCGTCGTCTGAAACTGGGGAGACTGTTGTGAAAACATCAGATGCGTCAGGAACGGTAGACTCTGTTGTATAAGCATCAGATATGTCTGTAGCTGCGGATCCTGTTGCATCAGATGCGTCAGGAACTGCAGACTCGGTTGTATAAGCGCCAGAGGTATCTGAAACTGCAGACTCTGTTGTATCAGACGCATCAGGAACTGTAGACTCTGTTGTATAAGCATTAGACGTATCTGAAACTGCAGACACTGGTGTATCAGATGTGTCTGGAAACATGCCTTCTGTTGTATAAGTATCAGAAGTATCTGAAAGTGTGGATCCTGTTGTTGTATCAGACATGTCAGTACCTATGCCTTCTGTAGTATAAGAATCAGACGTGTCTGTAGCTGCGGATTCTGTTGTATCAGACATGTCAGGGACTGTAGACTCTGTTGTATAAGCATCAGACGTATCTGAAACTGCTTCTGTTGTATAAGTATCAGACGTATCTGAAATTGTGGATCCTGCTGCATCAGACACGTCAGGACCTATGCCTTCTGTAGAAGAAGAATCAGAAGTATCTGAAACTGTATCAGAGGTGTCAGGAACTGGGCTTTCTGTTGTATAAGCAAATTCTGTTGTGTAAGAATCAGAAGTATCTGAAACTGTATCAGATGTGTCAGGAACTGGGCTTTCTGTTGTATAAGCAAATTCCGTTGTGTAAGAATCAGAAGTGTCTGAAATCGTGGATTCTGTTGTATCAGATGTATCAGGAACTATGCCTTCTGTGGTATAAGCATCGAACGGGTCTGAAAGTGTGGATTCTGTTGCATAAGAATCAGACGTGTCTGAAGTTATGGATCCTGTTGTATCTGATGTATCTGGAAATATCTCTTCTGTTGTATAAATATCAGTACTGTCTGTAACTGCTGATCCTGTTGTATCGGACGTCTCTGAAACTACGGCTTCTGTTGTATAAGAATCAGATGTGTCTGGAACTATGGATCCTGTGGCTTCTGTTGTTTCAGATGTTTCTGAAACTGTGGATTCTGATGTTTCAGAGGTTTCTGAAACTGTGGAATCTGTTGTATTACCACCTGCTGCACGTGCAGAGATGTCCAGGTCTCCAAAAGTTGTGGTGTCAGGATCTTCGGTGGTCATTGGCATTCTTGTCGACGTGGCAGCCTCTCCAGAGTTTTCGTCACTCTCACTGCTTTCTGTGCTTGTTTGCTCTCCTTCCCTGCTTGCTGTTGAAGCTGTTTCATCGTGCCTAGTGGTCGACTGGGCCTCTTCAGTGGTCACTGGAGTTGGCTCCGTTGAATTTGCTGAAGTGAGTATAGTAGTTCCTGCTGTAGGATCGAAGACGTCTGGTATGTCAGTGGATGATAAGCCTCCTTCAGTTGGCTTTGTCGTGGTTTCATTGGGAAGTGCCGTTACTGCTGGAAGAGGGGCGCTGGTTGTAGAGATACCGAAGAGCTCCATTAGCCTAGCAAGAGCTGCCTGAATTCTATCCAGTTCTTTGCTGATTTGCCTGAGGATGTCAGGTTGTTCTCCATCTGTTGGAAAAATACCAGTTAAGTTCATTGTTTCATGACTGTTAGGTTAATGTAACTTCAAAGATACTATTGTACCATTTAGAAAATTATGCTGAACTCTCAGAGTAGATTGCATCAAGGATAGTTCTGGTTTAAAGTTGAGTAATATACGCCAAAGATACCATTATTATTGCAATTATTAACCCTCACAGGAGCCAAACAGTTCAGCCCATTCTGATGTTTTGCAATCGCAATACAGGTTATACATCTCCACACCCATTGCCCTGTGCAATTAAGGATCTCTATGCACCACAGAGTGGTGAAGGCACTATATTCTTTTTCTCAGCATCTGACAAAAGGCCACTGGCCTCAAGAAAGTTAGCTCCTTTGCCAATGTTTCATTCTCTTTCTCCAAGGGGTTCACAACCCTATCCTAAGTGATCCCCGACTTTGAGGTACGATACATCTTTACGCAGAACCTCAGGTACTTTCTGCAGCAGTAATGTCCAGGTTGTACTGTTTTCAACCGCTGCAGTAGCACTCCTCGGTTAATGGATTGGTCTGAAAACAAGGATCCTGACGGCCTGAAGAGGGAAAGGTTCAACCTTCATTCCTTTCCCCCTCCAAAGGATTCACAACCCTCTACTGGTACTTCCTAAAACAGTAGTGTACAGGTAGTATTGGCTGACAGCCAATTTCAGCCGAAGAAAATGTTTAGTGACCGTCGTGTTATCACCGCAGTCACCTGCAGTTAAAGGAAATAGTTTTATGTAAGTGTATGCGCATTTATAGACTAAATTGAAACATCCGGGATTCAAAGATACAAGAATGTTATGAAAAATTGACTCTCATCTCCACTTAATTATCTTCTCATTGACATTTCTTCGGAATCTGACGAAAATGGCTGAGCTGTGAGTCATCGTACCGAAAACGGAAAATTGTCTGATGTCTTAAGATATTCTCTCCACGTCACCTTCGTCCTTACGAAGACCCGGATGCCCAGAAACCGAAGGTGAGGAAAGGTCACTCCTCTTCCACTTACTGGAGTTTAAGTGTATTGAACACGAAACCGCTTGGTTAATGGAACGTGTGTATTAAATATCTACGAACCAAGAGAGGCAATAATTTCGTATGCTTGAGCCAAAGTTTTTAGTCTAATAGAATCATTACAATTGGAATGTTGTACCACAAGCAGGATATTCATTTTACTTTTCAGTAGTCTGAAAAATTGAGTGGGAGTTCCTCATGCCATACGAGAGAAATAAATTACGAGAACGTGGAAATAAAGTAAATTCATAATTGCTGGATAATATTCGTAATTGTCCGTAATTTTTCGAAATACTGTAGACTGCAATAATAATCATCTAGTTGTAAGAAAGATAACTTGTCTTGTTACAAATTCGACAAGTACAATAAATAAAATAATAAATTGATTAAGAGATGATCTACTTTATAACAATGAATGAAGAAAAAGCTTCCTTAAAAACGATGAAGATCACTTTTCCTGTCTGTGTGACTTTGGTGGGTGGGTGAGAGTTAGGGGAGGAGGTGGGTTGGGGGAGGGGGGCAATGGATGGGGTAGATCTACCATTGTCCAGACACAAGGACGAAGAGCAGAGTAAGATCCCCGTAAGGAAGCAGTGCCGTCAGTGGACCTCATGCGGTGCACTGTAGGCATTACTGAAGGTTCTTTGCAGCGTGCCTTCGGTCTCTAACTGCAACTCCTTTCGTTTCCTTTTGCTGTACCTCCTTTCATATTCTCTTTCTTCCATCTTACTTTCCACCCTCTCTTAACACTTGATTCATAGTGCAACTGCTTTGAGGTTTTCCTCCTGTTACACCTTTCAAACCTGTTACTGTCACTTTCCCTTTCAGCGCTGAATGACCTCATAGGTCCCAGTGCTTGGCCTTTGGCCTAAATTCTATATACAACTCAACAGAGTATGATGATCGCACTATCGGAACTTGCAACAGCTCTTGAGATTCTGGTACGGGCGGTGACCATAGTTCACTATATGACCCATAAAAATATTAAGCCATGAATATCACTTTAGTATCTAGGCTACTTTACTTGGGGAATGTGCTACACACATGGGAAATAATAATTGATAGGTGTGCATCTGTTAATATTATATATATAATTATATATATATATATATATATATATATATATATATATATATGTTAGTTTCAATATATATATATATATATATATATATATAGTATATCTATATATATATATATATTATATTATATATTATAGATATATATACACATATATATATACACACATATATATATATATATATATATATATATATATATATATATATATATATATATATATATATATATATATATGTGTGTGTGTGTATATTATATATATATATATAATATATATATACATATATATATGTATATATATATATATATATATATATATATATATATATATATATGTATATATATACATATATATATATATATATATATATATATATATATATAATAAAAGGAGCCCATAAAAACACCAAAATATAGAGAGAAAAGTACTATATTTCAGAGACTGCTGTCTCCCTCTTCAGGTAGATGAATGAGAAAAGTTTACAGAAAGGGTGGTGTTTATACCAAGAGGTCCATCCGCAGGCAAGCCAATTTAGGTCACCCCCGCTGATAATCTTCCTTTAATCTTCTTAAGCGTTGGTTGAATGAAAATCTTGTCGATCGTATCTGAATCCCATGCTCCTTTTGAGATGTTCATTACCTGCCTCTCTTTTATTATGGCCAATTCCATCATTTGACTCTTATACCGGAAGTTGATGCTATAAATTATATGTGACAAATTCCAGTTTATTCTATGGTTATGTTCATTTATATGGTTGAAAATAGCCGAGTTCTGTTGCCCATACCTAACTGACCGTTTGTGTTGTATTAATCTCTGGGGAAGTGATTTACCTGTAAATCCGATGTAAGATTGGTCACAGTCCTGGCATGGGATTTGATAAACCCCAGTGTCCTTGGGGGATGTCTTTTGTTGGACGTTAATCAGGGATTTGGCTAAGGTGTTTGGGTAAGTAAATGCAAATTCAACCAACACGTAAGAAGATTAAAGGAAGATTATCAGCGGGGGTGACCTAAATTGGCTTGGCTGTGGATGGACCTCTTGGTATAAATACTACCTTTTCTGTAAACTTTTCTCATTCATCTACCTGAAGAGGCAGATAGCAGTCTCTGAAATATAGTACTTTTCTCTCTATATTTTGGTGTTTTTATGGGCTCCTTTTATTAGATGGAATTCTGTTTTAACAGAACATTTTTACCAGTCTATATATATATATATATATATATATATATATATATATATATATGTATATATATATATATATATATACTATCTATATATATGAAGGTCCATTAAAACACTCTGGTTTAAAGCTAAGGAGGAAGATATAGTCTAAATGGTCAGAGTCCCAGACTCCCTTGGAAAGGTTGATCCTACTATCATCTTGTTTTATCAGTGCAAATTCTCCCACTGTACATTTCGCTAATGTAACTCCTTCTGTCATTCACTACTTGACAAGGGTGGAAATTAGTCCACCGAAATATAGTCCTTAGCTTTCACCAGAGCGTTTTAAATGGACCTTTTATACTTGATTCGTATCCTGTGTTGACAGAAGAATTTGTTGACAGAAACAAATCCGGAGAACCTTTCTTACCTTCGCTCGCCACTCCCGCAAAAGCCCAGGCCATCAGCAAAAACAACAGAGCGACGAAACGTCCAGCGTCGACGAATCTTCTTCTTCCGTTCTCATCCCGTCCCATGACTACTCTGTGAATGTAGAGAAAGTGGAAGAAAATTCAATGTTTTTTCTCATAATCTGTAGTGTCTGAAAAGGGTTGGTTACAGAGAGAGAGAGAGAGAGAGAGAGAGAGAGAGAGAGAGAGAGAGAGAGAGAGAGAATGAGAAGAGAGAGAGAGAGAGAGAGAGAGAGAGAACTATAAAATGCACTCGAGTTATCCGTAGAGCTGCTACACCGTATAAAATCAAGGCCACCGAAAATAGACCTATCTTTCGGTGCTAACTTTAACCTTAAATAAAATAAAAACTACTGAGGCTAGAGGGCTGCAATGTGGTATGTTTGATAACTAGAGGGTGGATGATCAACATACCAATTTGCAGCCCTCTAGCCTCGGTAGTTTTTAAGATCTGGGGGCGGACAGAAAACAATAAAAGCGTCACTGACACTTTCACCGAAATAAGTAAGAACATTTTCTCTGGAAACTCTCCATTTCACTGCTGAATCAGCAGCAGCTGAACTGCTGAACCGCCGAGCAGAAATCTCTCGCAAAATCATGTATCCTATTGTGGTAGAATTTGTATACCATTTTTTAATACATTACAGCATTTTGTATCGTTTTATCATATCATAGTGCATCGTATTGTATTATTGCATCATTATACTTGCATCACTGTATCCTACTGTAGCGCAGCTAAGACGATCATATATGCAGAATATCTGTCTTATATACCTCCTGCATGTCTAAGTACTAATTTATTACGTACAAAGCATCTGTGCTGAGTTAATCACATTTTGATTTGCCTGTGTGTTAAATTGTTTACAGGAGATATATCACTGTGTTAAATTGTTTACCCGGAATGTATCAGTATGTTTAACCATTTACAGAAAATTTATCAGCGTGTTAAATTGGTTACAGAGAATGTATTATTGTGTTAAAATGTTTGCAGAGAATGTATCATTGTGTTTCAATGTGTTATTAATTTATAGAGAATGTATCAACGTGTTGAATTGTTTACAAAGAACGTATTATTGTGTTAAATTGTTTACTGAGAATGAATGGATTGTTAAATTGTTCACAAAATAATGTATCAGTGTGTTAAATTGTTTTACAGAGAATGTATTAGTGTGTTAAATTGTTTACAGATAATGTATCAGCGTGTTAAATTGGTTACAGAGAATGTATTATTGTGTTAAAATGTTTGCAGAGAATGTATCAGTGTGTTTCAATGTATTATTAGTTTATAGAGAATGTATCAACGTGTTGAATTGTTTACAAAGAACGTATTATTGTGTTAAATTGTTTACTGAGAATGAATGGATACGTTAAAGTGTTTGTAGATAACGAATGGATGCGTTAAATTGTTCACAAAATAATGTATCAGTGTGTTAAATTGTTTTACAGAGAATGTATCAGTGTGTTAAATTGTTTACAGATAATGTATCAGTGTGTTAAATTGTTTAGAGAATGAATGGATGTGTTAAATCGTTTACAGAGAATGTATTAGTGTTAATGTGTTTAAAAGTAATGTATCAGTGTGTTAAATTGTTTACAGAGAATATATATATATATATATATATATATATATATATATATATATATATATATATATATACATATATATATGTGTGCGTGTGTGTGCGTGTGTGTTAAATTGCTTACAGACAATGTATTGGTGTGTTAAATTGTTCACAGAGAATGTATCAATGTGTTAAACTGTTTACAGAGAATGTATCAATGTGCTAAATGATTTCAAAGGAAAGTATCTCAACTTCAGGATGTCACAAAGGTCAACTTTTCTCTTGACCGAATTTGCCTACGTGGAATCGACTGACTGATTGGGTTAAACATGCTGGCACCAAATAGTAAAAGTCACGGACACCAGGTCACACCCGAGGTTCCTAAACCTGACATAAACCAGAGGGCAATGCTGACTAATATTTATTCTTGACGAGGGAGTCTGAAATCTAATTCCAAGGTCCATTATGCCCAGGATATCAAGCAATAATTAAAGCATAATCACCTCTATTGACTTGGGGCTCTGCTCTTAAGACGTTCTTGAGTGTGTGGCCGGTGGCCCCACTCCTCTCTCTCTCTCTCTCTCTCTCTCTCTCTCTCTCTCTCTCTCTCTCTCTGATACACACCCCTCTCCTCAATCCAAGTCACCACCAAGGGATCAACTAGTCTGACCAGTTCTTCACACCATTCACTTCCAGAAAATGGAATTCTCTTATTTTATTCGGTGCTTTCTGAAACAATTTATTTTCCGATTTCAACAATGGGGGGGGACGGAGGGGGGGGGGGGGGGCGTTTTTAGTCTTTAGGACTCGGGGGACGCAGTCCACTTACAAACGTTATCTCGTGGAAGTCTTAAGTCTTATTGTAAGTAAACTTGAAAGTCTTTGACGGCAGCCATTACCGAACGAGAATTATGACGACGCTATCTGGTATACTTGGCGCAAAATGTCCCCCAAACAAATGACGCTCGGTTTGTACGCCATACTGAAATCGCCGGATAAAATCTAGCACGGGCTCTTGTTCCACGGAAAGTCGCTACAATTTTACGCTCTGCAAGACAAATGGGACAAAATCAGACTACGAGCGATCGCAGTCTGAGGTGACGAGCGACGAAAACCAAGAGAACAGATCGGAGACGAGCAAGAATGTGGCATTAATTCTCAGGGCAGAGTGGTCACACCTGCGCATGCGTGAGCATGACTTTAAGCATCCCGGGAGTCTCGTCTCGTGGCCGCTCAATCAGTCAGTCCTTTCTGATGCTTCCTCCCTCGAGAACTTATTCCTTCCTTTGCAATGAGTCTAACGGAGGTTTCTCAGCCGCCATTTTCATATGAGTCTAGATTTCGAGGGACGGCGGCAGAGGCAATCAAATGTCCTTATCTTGCCCAGGCCTGATAAGAAGAAGAAGAGAGCGTGAAATTCGCTGGGCTTAATCCTGAAGAAAGTGAAAGATTCTTGGAACGCAGGAGCAACAAGGAAGTTCCAAAGCAATTA
>NC_061088.1:2869670-2922170 GCF_015104395.2 Macrobrachium nipponense | reverse complement strand
CAACGTTTTTCCCGAGTGACTTTCAGTATTGCCAATTATAATCCGAGTTTACCGTTGTTTAAGCTTGCGTGATTTTTACAACAATACCTCAGGTGACCTTCCACAGGGGTCAGGGATGTCAGTTCACGACGTAAACACAACGCAGTACTATCTAATAAAAAAAAAATCGTGGTGATGAATTTGTGTGGGACCAGAAACGAACATACATACATACTATATATATAGATTCTATATATATATATATATTATATCTATATATCTATATATATATATTATAAGTATTATTATAATATATATATATAATATATATATATATATATATGTATATCATACGAATTGTGCTTAATCTTCCAGCATTCCTTTGATCCAGTCCCGACTAACCAACCTACGGGCTGCTCTGTGAGCAAAAGCCCGCGCTGGCATAAGGCCAGCTTAATCTCAAACAACAACGACTAACCTACGTCTCAAGATCGATCCCCGGGTGCAAATTACCGAGATGTATATATAGTACTATTATTGCACCATCCCCCGATTTTTTTTTTTTTTTTTTTTGTCATGCCTCTAGGTTAAGTAAGGTTACGTTGGGATAGGTTAGACTAGTTAATAGACATTAGGCCTAACTATTTTGGGCGTGCGAAACATAATGAGTCTATTTTCAAGAAGATTCTATACTTAGTTTTTAAGATATGGCGTCCCACTTTTTCGAGGGAAGGTTCAGAACTCTGTTACAATTCGGGAATATGCCACCCCCCACCCCCACACCCCCAGGGTACACGATAAAGGACCTAGGCCTATTTCCGTAATTATCCATCTTTACTTTAGACCTAAACGGTTAATTATGTCCTTAGTAGCTAGTCGACAGAGGTTGGCTGCAGCAACAGTAGAGAGAGAGAGAGAGAGAGAGAGAGAGAGAGAGAGAGAGAGAGAGAGAGAGAGAGAGAGGCGGTAAGAAGCTAAATATTAGCAGCTATAGCCAAGTGTGTACATAGAGAAAGAAGAAACTGAATTCAACTGATTACAGAATTTAGGCCAAAGGTCATTCAGCGCTGTAACGGAAATTAACAGTGAAAGGGTTTGAAAGGTGTAATAGGAGGAAAACCTCAATGCAGTTGCACTATGAATCATTTATTAGAAGATGGTGGAGAATTAGATGGAAGAAAGAGAATATGAAAGGAGGTACAATAAAAAGAACAAAAGGGGTTGCAGCTAGGGGTCGAAGGCACGCTGCAAAGAAGCTAAAGTACTAACCCCCCTACGGAGAGAGAAGGAAGAGAAAAAAGTCGAATAAAGAACATTAGCATCGTTCACCTCATAGACGAAAATGATGACAGGTAATTCGTATCACGTTTCCGAGTCTTGATTTTATTGTTCTTATATTCCTAAGCCTCAATTTGATCAAGAGTACTGCCAACATGAATCCGGTACTTATGTTAATCACATCATTATCTCGAAATGAGTTCTGGTAATAGCTCTCTCTCTCTCTCTCTCTCTCTCTCTCTCAAATATAAACATTTAAAATACTGAAAGGCATAACAAAAGTAGACAGAACCCTATTTATGTTAAACGATAACCAGACAAGAAATAATGGATGGAAACTAGAACTGAAGAGATACAACACATCCCACTGTGGGAACTTCTTTACATACAAGATAACTGCCACCAGAAGTTGTAAACAGCAACAGTGTGGAAGAGTTTAAAAGAAAGCTAGACAAAATCATTTGGACACTGCATGCACAGTAAAACCTGCTCCTACAGATAAGTGAGCACACGATGTCTCCTCTTAGGATGGACTAACAAGTCTTTGAGACATCCTAATCCTTGTAACTCGTCGTAACTCTCTCTGTTTAATTTCAACGAATGTGAAAAACGCCTTTTAATGTCTCGAGAATTAGTAAATGACTGCAGACACGGCCATCTTAAAAACAAACCAAGTTAGGTCTAACATGGACTATACGTTCCCTGCAGCTTGGCCAACGCATGAATGGGTGACCGTCACTGAATGGTGGCACGAACCGTTAACGCCTAAACTTCCCCTAACAACAGACTTGAGGAGTCTGTTGCCAGCAGCATTGGGTCAGAATGAGGATCGAGAAATGAAGTGAGTGTCAGCTCTAGATCAAACAACGCCAAGCAGTTGCATTGTGACCTAAATGCTCCCGTCATCAATATATGTAAAATGGGATACATTTATTCTCTGACAGGAAATTTTTACTGATTTATATTCAGTCATAACTGGGATATACGATTGAGGGATGGAAGTTCTCATCTTATAAATCTGGGTAAAATGGTGGTATATCGACAAGAGGTTTCGTATGAAAAAATATTGTTGCGTCATAAATGGGAAATAAAGACAGAAAGTTTTCGTTTCTTTTAAATAATGGGATAAATTCATGCATGGACGAACGATTTTGCTAACTGCACTCACTCTTCTCTTACCCATCTTACCTATCAGCTATGTATAAAAAAAAAAAAAAAAAAAAAAAAAAAAAAACGGAGTCAATATCCTGCTCTCTCAGGATTGTAAAAGCGATTTAGACGCAACAGAAGTCCAAAAACCTTCCGAGGGACAGAGACTGACAGAACACGTCACCTGGAGAATGACACTGGTGACCAAGAGGTTCTATTAAGGATGGTCAGCAAATAAGACTTGATGAAGTGAAATGTGCCAGGAATTAATCGGTTCGCCGGCGAGGTGGAGGGATATGGCACGTGACGCTGTGAATGACTGCCTAATTGGGCTTTAGGAGACGCCTGCTTGATTGAAAAAAGGGGGGTAGGGGAGGGCCTCTTTTTTTTTTTTTGTTTTTTTTTACATTTTGGCATGCCTCATACTGGTCAGCTTTGTGAAAATCATCGCCCTCTACAACTTGAGTCCAGAATGTATGTCTTTATCTATGTATATGAATGTATATATACATATCTATATTAAATATATAATATATATGTGCGTGCATAAACGTGTATACACATATATATATGTATATAGTTTATAGGCACAATCAAGTTCTCCTCACATATATAAGGTCTGCTTACAGAATGATTTTCTCGATAGAATACGGACATTGCGAACTGTGGAAAAAGTTCAGAATCTGTCAATCTTATGTTTTCTCATATAGCTTGTAATCATCGACTACTATACTCTGTTCTTTTTTTTCTTTTTTTTTCATCTGTCCACCCGCCAGTGGTGTTTGCGTATGGTAACACTGCGTCCCGGGCTTTAGATAGTTACGCCATGTGTAAGTTTTAGGTAAATAAAAGGATGTCAGGGTGTACATTTGCAACTGGAAATTGTTTTAATAATTTACTGTATGTGAATTACACCGTTAATATTCGAAATAGGATATTGTTATTATTGATAAATGTAAGCTGAATGTAACTATCTAAAGCCCGGGACGCAGTGTTACCATACGCAAACACCACAGGCGGGTGGACAGATGGAAAAAACCGAGTATAGTCCTCTCGACCGACCTGTTGTGTCCATTTCATCAAAGACCCGGCACACCTACACTTGTGGGCAAATCCAGCTTTCAGAAGCTACTAAGATGGTCCTGAGTTTGGACAGATATATTAACCAAAGCTACCGAGACGTAACAAGAAATTGTGGGTGCGATCAAATGAGCAACTTTTTTTTATAAAAGGCTACCGGGGCGTGACAAGAGCTTGGTGGTACGATCAAATGAGCAACTTTCGTATGTACCAATGTTGTTTATTGACGTATGTTTTGTTTTTGTTTTAATATGTAAAAGGCTACCGAGACATGACAAGAACTTGAGGGTGCGATTAAATGAGCAACTTTCGTATGCACCAACGTTATTTATTGAGTATATATATTTCTTTTTAAATAAAAGGCGAGGTCGAAGCAGAATATTCGAAGTTTTGTACCCTCGTATGGAGCACGTGGGACGTAAATGTCAGCTTAGATTGGAAACATTAAACAACTGCAATAAACTTTGGATTTCGAGACGTGACAATCTGCCGGCATCGTTCATCCCTTGGTCGATGACAGATCTTTTTAAACGGCGGGATATGACTTCATATGTATGACACGTATTTCCGTTGTGGGAAAATTATTGTGATGCTGTAAATCGTCGAGAAGTAACGTTGTTGCACACAAAAAATATATATATTCTTGCCCCAATTACTGAAAAAGAAGAAGAAGAAGAATAAAACGCTGGACTAATGCTTGTGTGGAAGGTGTCCTAGAATCTAGAGTTTTGGCATCTCGTACTTTCACCATTTAGAGATATTAAATATTCCGTCTGCAAAGGCAAATTACAACAATTTTAGTGTTTTCTATAAACCCAAACGAATACATTGGCAAGGTCACCTGAATCTACAGCAGCTTTGATGAAACAGTCCTTCAGAATGAAAACCTTATGAAAATGGGTTTTGGTAATGAATGTAGCAGAAAAATGGATTGTGACTGAATAACTAGAGAAAATAAAAATTCTAAGAGGAAGAAAATTCAAGAAGAGAGAATAGTATCTGACAAAGTGAAACCGGGTACCATTCGGGAAATAATTCAACGAATATAATACTTCAGGTTTACATATGCCGCATGGACACCATATTAGACTCAACCGTATAACAGGAAAACTTTCGACCATAGGCCTATTTCATTTCATCTTTCACTGCGAGCTATTTCCCCCTAAAAGAACTATCTGACAGAAGTAGCGAGATTCTAATATACAAAAACTTCTCAGCGATACAAACAGGTTTATAAAAATAAATAAATAAATAAATAAAACGCAACGTCCATATATAATAATCAACCTTCGGAAAACGAAGAGCTGGTTCAGTGACACGGTAGACTGGCAAAAAACGGAACAAAAATGTGGTTAAATTAGAAACGGCAAACACCTTAGAAATGAACGAGAAATACCAGATTCCAGTGGTCGACTGGTGAATGGAATGGAATGGAATATATAGAGTTTAGGCCAAAGGCCAAGCACTGGGACCTATGAGTTCATTCAGCGCTGGAAAAGAAATTGGAAGGTGTAACAGGAGATAAACTTTGCAATTGCACTATGACATAATTGTTAGGGGAGGGTGGATAACAAGATGGAAGAAAGATAATATGAATGGAGGTACGGTAAAATGAATGAAAGGGGCTGCAGCTATGGACCGAAGGGACGCTGCAAAGAACCTTTAGTAACGCCTACAGTGGACCACGTGAGGTACACCGACTGCGCTACACACTCCTACTGTGTCAAATCAGGTGAGACGAATATCAAACAGACTATAGTAGATTCACATCAACTGTGCATCTGATGTCTAGGCCAGTCCCGTACGACGCTCCTGATTGGCAGTTCAAAAGCCAATCACAGGGATGGAAAGTTTCAAGCCCTGTGATTAGCTTATCAACAGCCAATCAGGAGCTTCGTAATGGACTGGCCTAAACATCAGATGCACAGTTGATGTGAATCTACTAAAGTGAGAACTTTAAGTATAACATACAATGAACCATAGTGAGACGAGATTTGGAGTAAGACAATGGCTGAAAAAAGGCTAAATAAAGAGCTATTAAAAAAAAAAAACCAATGGCAATAAAATTTAATTCTGTAAAGAGAAAAAGTTACACAAAAAAACTTCAGTTAAAATACAATGAACAAAACAGGAAATTCCGGTTAAAGATTATTCTTATAATCAATAAAATCAACATTTGATCGATTTGAGGGTGAATTGTTTGCAAAAGCAAGCTTTCAAAAAATAAATAAATAATCAAATAAAGCGTGTTTCCGCTGTTTCCTACCATGAAAATAGAAGTGACGAACTTTACTTTAGCCGCGGCAAACAAGCAGCGAGTTTGAAGGAATTCAACTTATTATTCTTAAAGGCACAACTTAAAGAATGCATTAAAAAAAATACCTAATGAAAGTTCAACAGATCGGATAGAACCCACAAACAGATCGTCAAAAATATATCGAAAAGTACTACATTTTATCAGTAAAACTGTAGATATATAACCTACTCCAAGTTATACGGGCTGCTCCAGGAGCAAGAGCCCGTGCTGGCATAAGGCCAGCTAAATCAAAAACAACAAAACAACTCTAAGTTATGGATACGCTTGATATATGGAAGATTAGTAGCCAAGAAGGACTGTATGCTTGGAGATCCTGAATATAGGTCTAGGCCGGTTCTCAAAACTCAGTCCTAATCTGTTAAATATTTTGTCGAGCGATACACTCGAAGTTGAACCAGTGATACTGAGTATAGGTCCATGGTTCCTCAAGGCTTTTAGTCCTACACTGCTTAAAATTATGACGAGACATACACCTGAAGTAGAACCAATTACACTGAATATAGGTCTAGGGTTCCTCAAGGCTCAGTCCTAATCATTTTAACATTATGACGAGTGATACAACTTAAATCGAACAAGTGAGAAGATAACAATTCGCAGATGATGCAAGCTACGCCTAATGCGTCAACGGTTACATAAAAACGGTGACCGCTACGCATTTGAAGTAGCTTGTGTAGTCAAGTCAAGATGCTTTTGAAAGTTTTTATGAGTGGACACGGTAAAGGAGGGTAATAATTATGACTGATTACGAGGTTTACTCTTTAAAGTCAAGCTCTGGAGCTTATCAGGGTTACTCGGCGCCTCTGAATTTACAATTATTTTAAAATAGTTTTTTTTTTTTTTTTTTTTTTTAATTAGGGGACAAATTTAGGAGCTAAAATAAATACATGGAAGATGGAATGGAATGGAATGTGTAATTTAGGCCAAAGCCCAAGCGTTGCAAATCTTGCACTTTACCAATCAGAAATAATAATCTTGCAACATTAAAACTAGCAGAAATGTAACAGAATCGGGTGATGATTATTTGAGAGAAGACAGCAAAACTGACGAAAGTAAGCGGGTTGCCGAAGGGACGCTGTAGACAGCCCTTGGTAATGTCCATAGCGCACCAAGTGAGGAGCACTGCATGTAAAAATTAGCCCAACCCTGACTTAGGCGCATCATATCAGCCTGCTTAACCGGAGAGTGAATTTTTAAGTAAAGCTAAATGCAGAATTGAGGTTAAAATCTTCAGCAGCGATTTAGAAAAACTCGATATCATTCAAAGGTCGCTTTACCAATTTCACTCTGAACTAAAAATATACCTCCAATTTCGTTACTACAAGTTGAAATTAAAATTTCACCAATCAAATATTGCACGAACAAAATTGTTGGTCTATCCCGTAAAACCAAAAGAGTTGAACAAGAATCCACCCCTATGCAAAGAGACTATCAAAAGGATTGTAGACTATCTAAAAAAAATTATATTCGGGGTGCAAGAAGCCATTGATGTACAGAAAGTAGACTTAGGAAAGCATCATAAAAATAAGAGTATTTACAATATTCGCCTGACTGACACCAAGGATCGGAAAGTTCCAAATTCTACATTTATTCAAGGACATATACACGGATGTATCACAAAAAGAAATTAAAACAGATGGTTGGTCTTACGTTACTCTTAGACTTAATTTTTCACTGCAGTTTGAGATTAAACCCATTTACGCCAACTCTGTCCACTGAATCATTTGATATTCAAGAAGCACTGGAAAGCACAAGGAGCAATGACGCGTTCAGAAAGTGAGTATTTACACTAATTTCATCCAGCACTGATAAAAGAAAATGGTGCAAAAAGATCAAAAGCAATAGTCACAAAAACGTTAGATGCTCTTTGACTTGAACACCAGATGTATTGATGCGAAACTGCGGTAGATTCCAAGCCACCGAAATTTCAGGGAACTAACTGATTAATACAATTCCACCATAAAAAAATATTAGTCTGTTAGTTCCAGGAAATGTTTCTATAAAGAAGAATGGTACAAACACGGCTCAGTAAAAGGATTAGCAAAATCAAAGCAAGCGGCTCGAACCTTAGGCCTATTATATGCGTGTGAGAGGTGCTATTTGCTTAAGTAGGAAAAGAGATAGTGTGATAGAAAACGTGAGAATTTGTTATGTGAGGATTAATGTATATTTGAATAAATTTAACACGATTAATACTAATTCATTTCTAGTTAATGCATGTATGTAGTGGAAAATGGTACTACACGTAATTATAAACTGTAAAACTTACGACGTGCAAGCAAATATTCTGATATGATTAAAATAAAATTGCACATTACTGGGCATGTTGAGAAATAATAATTAACTTTAGACTCTAAACTCACTCTTTACGGTCCTTTGCAAAAAGACTACTTTTAAGACTGTCTTCGACATGTAAATTACATAATTATGAAAGTTAGCTTTTGAACACTGATCAGTTTAAAGTCAGTAATTATGTAAATGCGATTTAATGAGGATAAACAATATGGATGAAAAAGAGGTAAGTTAAGTTGTGTAATTTTGTGTTTTTGTTCCTGTTCTTTTGCCTCACTTTTACAGTAGACTGGCGTGTTGAATGAGAGCTAGATCTCTCAATCAAAAAGAAGAAGACGAAGGAAAGCACTAAATGTTATCAGTCTGAAACCACACTATATACTATTAAGCAAACTCACCACTCCCAAGCCTCTTTGGTTTAACGGAATCCTCCCTCAACACAACGGCAAAATACGACCACACTTACAACAATCCCACTCGAAATGAAATATATACCTGTCTGTATTGCGGTATGGCAAATGGAGCACTGCGGAGCGCACTGTAATAGTCCGTACCCTCGAAGTAAGGAGCGGAACATTGAGCAACGATTACTGGCTGGGTGATATGAATGTATGTATTCGAAGGCACGTTTTGTTGATGTTCCGTTGCATACCTGCCCTCGGAAAAAAAGTATTAGAATTGTAACACCGAGATGCTGGTTTACACCGTTTTCTGTAAACAGTGGACTGACTCGCAAAAACGGGTGGTTTGATTGTGCTTTCATTTTCTGGGAAAATGGCCATTAGCTTCTGTTTATTGTGATGACTGGTATATACATTAATTTGTTTGATAACGCTGCGCTAATTTATAGGAAGAAAACTCGATAGTGTGAGGATTATATGGACGATTCGAACAATTGAAACAAACTACGATTTTGCATACACAGGCACACACAAACATATATATATATATATATATATATATTATATATATATATATATATATAATACTATATATATATGAATAACTTGATCACGAAGTATATAAAACGTGATGCTATGTATAAATAAAGGTTTTTTGCCACGAAGGAAAAAATGAAAGAGCGAGATAGCCAAGTACTTCGGTCCTCTTCGGACCCTTTACTGAGGCAAACTGATTTTACAGAGAACAACATAGTCAAAAGAAAGCTTAATATACAAACTGACACTACAAGATTAGCAAGCAATAAGGGCGATTTTCACTCTACAGAAAGGAGGAGCTGCCTGAGGGAAGCCACACCTTGAAGGATACACGCAGTAAACAAGTGATTCTCCCAGAAAACAGTACATTTTGAAAAAACACGGGAGCATATACAATTTAATATCATGAATTTTTACACAAATTTTCCTCCAAAAAACAAAATATTATTAATGAAAAGACGAAAGAAAATATAAATATACAGTATAGATATATATTATATATATAGTACGAGCAAGAGAAAGAGGGAGAGAAAATATCGAACCAGAGGAGAGAGAGAGAGAGAGACGAGAGAGAGAGAGAGAGAGAAAGAAATAATAACTATATACATGTGGGACTAATTTATTAGTTGTTCATTTATTTTAAGGTCCTTCATAAACATCTTACAAATATATGGGTCCAAATGGTACATTCCCAGACTAAGATTTAGGTTGTTTTTATTAGTGATTTGTATAATTGCCGATTCCAGTAAATTAATGAAAACATAATCATTAGATCTAGCAATTACCGAGGTATCACCCCAATTAATACAATGAGATTTTTCACTCAGATGGATAAACAGTGCATTTGAAGTCTGGGCTGTTCTAACTGAATATATATGCTGCTTAATACGTACACATAAATTTTTACTTGACTGACCAACGTAAAACGATGGGCAATCCTTACTAGGAATTTTGTAAATGATGTTGTTATTTGTTACGGGACTATTCTTAATTAGCATATCTTTAATGGTATTGTTATAAGAGAACACTACATTAACATTAAACTATTTAAATATTGATTTTATGGTTTCAAATCCACGAAAATAAGGTAAGCTAAGTACATTTTTAGGCATTTCTTTTTCATTAATAGCAACACTATAAAACTTTTTGTGAGCTTTTTGATAACATAAATCAATGAAATGAGGTGGGTAGCAGAGATCATTTCCTATCTTTTTT
Organism: Macrobrachium nipponense; assembly: GCF_015104395.2. NCBI lineage: Eukaryota > Metazoa > Arthropoda > Malacostraca > Decapoda > Palaemonidae > Macrobrachium > Macrobrachium nipponense. The sequence continues at coordinate 2,911,925 of NC_061088.1, read as the reverse complement.
ATGTATTCTATTTCTTGGTCCAGATATTGTTGACTCATGACATGCAAAGCGCGTAGGAACATTGAAGAAAAAATTGAAATTTTAAAATTAAAATGGTGGCCAGAATAAAAATGTACATATGTTAAATTATTTGTGGGTTTTCTATAAATACTGAATTTGCATTGGAAAGATTCTCTATGTATTAATACATCTAGGAAAGGGATGACATTGTTATTTTCCATTTCAACAGTGAATTTTATGGATGGCACTAAATTATTCAATTTAGACAGTAAATCATTTACATCGATATTACCAGGTAAGACTACTAAGATATCATCGACATATCGGTACCATTTTAAGGGGATAAGTGTGATATTCGGGAGGTGTTGTCTCTCAAAAAATTCCATATATAAGTTTGAAAGGAGAGGTGATAAAGGATTACCCATGGCCATACCAAATATTTGTTGGTAATATTCTCCATTAAAAAATAAATCTGCAATCATAAATACATAACTTAATTAAGGAAATTATGTGACTAACGGACATAGGCAATTCATGCAGTACAAGTTCATTACTTAAATATTCTAGCACAGAGTCAATAGGGACTTTTGTAAACAAAGAACATACATCAAAACTGACAAAAATATCGCTAGGGTTTAGTACAATGTTATTTAATTTTTCCACAAGATCAAGAGAATTCCGGATGTGTGAATTAGATACAGTTCCTAGTAACGGGGATAACAGTTTAGTAAGATATTTAGATAGTTTATAAGCAATTGATCCTACAGCACTAATAATTGGGCGCATAGGTTTGTTTTCCTTATGAGTTTTGACTAGGCCATATAAATAAGGTAATGAGGGACACTTTACAGTTAACTTACACAAAAGTTCTTTTTTATCTTTAAGAATTTGTGATATTGATATTAAAGTTTTTTATTACTTGGTCCAACGGATTTTTTTGCGAGTTTTTTGTAAGTTATTTCATCCTCTAGTAAAGTTATGCATGCGTGATATGTAGTCAGTTTTGTCAAGAACCACTAAACTATTGGATTTATCAGCCTTGGTAATGTGTAAGCTATTATTCTTCAATTCTTTTAAACTTTTTCTGTAGCGAGCGGGGAAGTTATTTTCATGATAGGCATGCGTAGCACTATATGCCATGCCTTTGATAATGTCTAAATGATTTTGTGGTAGGTCACAGTATTTTTCAAACTTATATAGAGATGTCGCTATTGATAAAGCTGAGGGTTTGTTACAAATGAAGAAAGACAGCCCAAAGCCTAATGCGCACACTGCATTATCACTTATTTGTTTGCTCGATAAATTCACCACACAATCACTTCTAGCATTATTGGTCCAATCACTGTCGTTGATAAGGTTGTTTAATTTTCTGTCTCTCTCTCTCTCTCTGTCTTTCTCTCTCTCTCTGGTTCGATATTTTCTTTCTCTCTTTCTCTGCTCGATATATACATATTTATATTTTCTTTCGTCTTTTCATTAATAATAATTTTTTTGGGGAAAATTTGTGTAAAAATTCATGATATTAAATTGTATATGCTCCTGTGTTTTTCAAAATGTACTGTTTTCTGGGAGAATCACTTGTTTACTGCGTGTATCCTTCAAGGTGTGGCTTCCTCAGGCGACTCCTCCTTTCTGTAGAGTGAAAATTGCCCTTATTGCTAATCTGGTAGTGTTAGTTTGTATATTAAGCTTTCTTTTGACTATGTTGTTCTCTGTAAAATCAGTTTGCCTCAGTAAAGGGTCTGAAGAGGACCGAAAGTACTTGGCTATCTCGCTCATTTTTTCCTTCGTGGCAAAAAACCTTTATATATATATATATATATATATATATATATATATAAATATATATATATATATACATACATACATATATATATATATATATATATATATAATATATATATATATATATATAATTAATCCGATTCTGTAACAAGGGGTGGCTCCAAAGGCAAAAATAGGCCTCACTCCTTATTCAGCAGCTGAATCGTGGATGGAACTACCTTGCAAGAAAACTTTACAACAGTAATTGTACCTTTACTTTACAGAGTGAATTCAATAGCTCATCAAAGCCACTGCACACAGTGCGCCATTCACTTCTGTTTTGCATGTCTTCCAGAGCTTCTTTCCAGCAGTCCTTCTGCTTCATCCATCCAACAATCTCAATTTCTAGGAATTCCTCTCTTTTCTGGTAACACCTACTACAGGCTATACAATCATTTGACCAACGTCTCGTCCGCCATTCTTTCCACATGACCAAACCAATTCAGAATATTCGAGGCCATCTTTTTACCCTTTCAGTTCTTCTTATGTCACGTACACTGTGTATACAATTTACTCTCAAAATCTTCAAGTTTTCTTACATGTTTATTCAACACACGTCACTTCCATAAAGGACATATTGGCTTCTACTGACACCCCAGATCTCTTCTCAGTCTTTTAAACTAACCCTGGGACCTCTTTTCTTATTGACATCTTTTTCCAAATTCCCAGTTTCCATTTCCCCTCTTAATCTTACTCTTGGAAGTTTGTTTGTATGGTGTTTTTACGTTGCATGGAACCAGTGGTTATTCAGCAACAGGGCAAACAGCTTTACGTGACTTCTGGACCACGTCTATCACTAGAAATACTCATCTCTGACTCCTCCATGGAATGCCCGAGAATTGAACTCGCGGCCACCAAGGTGGCAGGCCAAGACCAAACCGATCACGCCACTGAGGCGCTACTCTTGGAAGTAACTCTCATAATAGTTCACTAGTCTCTGGAGCTTAGGATCCCCAATCAGCAAAGTAGCTACCATCTGCAAACATCAGCCATCCTATGATCTCTTCACGACTCACTATCTTTCTCCCAACGTTGATCCTAAATCAGAATTAACACGACCTTGGGACTGACCTGTTTTTATATAAAACCGGCCAGTCTTTCATGTACGTATTCTATCATGCACTTCACTTCCACTATAAAAAGCTTTTAGTAACTCAACAATTTTTCTTATGTACCATACAACGTCAACCACCTCCACACAGCCTCTTTATCAAGTCTGTCATAAGCTTTTTTCAGGTCTGTGTAGTATGTCCGGCCTTTTCCCTTATTTTCAAACTTCTCATATAACTACTTCGTAACTACAACTTGATCTACAATAATGTACACCTTTTCTGGTGTATTAAATAAAGTTATACTGTATACCTCTGCTCTTTACATCTCTTATTACATTTTTACCCATACACAAAAGAACAATTACTCTACTAGCCCATACTTACCAAACTTTTCCCTGATCCAGACTTATCTTACAAATCTTGATCAGCCATTTAATCATACTTCCCCACTGTACCTTACTTGTAATCCCATCAACTCCTGGTGTCTTTTAATTCCTCAGCCAGTAAATGATTGGCATCTTTACATTTTCAAGTTACTCTAGAAACATTTTCAAGGTCAAACTAACCCTTTCCATTCAAGTGTCCTTCTGCTGTATCTACCATCCGTTCTCCATATCTAACAAATAATTGAGCTTCCTCTATACATTTATTTTCCTGTACAACTCGTTTACACAAAAGTTTTTGCTCATAATCACCTCCATAGTATTCTCATTTCTCTTCTCTTTCTCACCCATTATTTTCCTGGCTATCACATCCATCCTCCTGTATGTGATTTGAAATCTTTTCAATGAAATTTAGGATGTCAAGCCAAGCACCATGGCACATCCGGTCATTCAGTGCTTCAGACAGTGGGAAGATGGAGTTGGAGTGGTGAGAGGCAACATAGAGATAAAAAAAAAAGTAAGGGTGGACCTGGAAGAAAACCCCAGTTGCACAAAGAGGTAATCAAGAAGTTGTATAGCAAGGTTGCAGAAAGGAAGTAGGAATGGAGGTAAAGAGGCTAAAAAGTGGATACATAGGACCCAATGTGATGCTGCAAACATTAGCAATGCCCACAGTGCACCATGTGAGGTGCACCGATGTCACTTTACAGGGTACTTATATATTACATCTTATGACCAGCAGTAGTACCTACTATATCCTTAAATTACTTTACTAAACCTCTCATTTCCTCACCCTACCATTATTATTATTTTATTCCCTATCCTCCAATACCAAAATACTCTCACTGTCCTCAAATTCTGCATACTGTGCTCATAGACTCCATTTACCTTTGTCTCTTTAACAATTGCCAGTTTTCCTCCTACTATTTCCTCATCATATGACTTTACCTCCTCATCAAACTCAGTGGTCTTAGTTATATTTACAACCACATACTCACCATCTCTCTCCCTCTCCAACTTAAACTTCTTAACTTTTGCCTCAATTACTGGTAAATGATTATCAGGTATAACTCCCATCAAACTCCTTCCCTTCATTACCTCATCAACTTGTTCTTCCATCCACCATGTACTGAAACATATTTAGCGGTCTTTTCCTTGTCATTTTATCTTTCTCAGGTATTATCTATGAATATCCATCTTTGGATACCTCATAATTAAAGCAAACATGCCCCTCTCCAAACATATTTCCACAAAACTCTCTCCATTTGCATCTACTCTCAAAACTCCACACCCACTACCAATGCCACTTCTTTCTCTGTTGCCTACCTTTACTTTTCAATCATCTGGTACAACCACCATTTCATACTCTCCAAGCTCAGCCATGAACAGATCCAGATTATCCCAACACCACTCTCCTTTTACTTATGGGAGAGCTTCCAAGACAAGACAGCCATCATAGGATGCCAAACAATGCTGAGTTCTCTAGGAGTAAATGTAAGAGGAACAACAGTGAAAGACAGGTGGCTCAGAATACAGAGGAAATGTCCATCAGTACTCCAGTGAAGCTGCAATGGTAGGAGGTAGCAAACCACAAATACATATTACTGTCTCATCTGGTGAGAGTTCAGCACTTGCACCTGGGTCAACACTGTCGGAAGGTGCAGGTTGCTCCCCTTGGAAACAGAAGATAGCAAGAGAAAGACAAGGTGTCCATGAGGAAAGAGCTGTAAAGATTTGGCAATATCGGAGACAAAGCATCTTTTGGCCATCCTCCACTGCTGTCGCTCCTCACTCTGTAAAGAAGACCAGCTGGCACACTCCTACCACCAATTTACAACATGGGAATTAATTCCACTAATACCAAACATAGAAGACAATGGTCTGTATTCCAGTAAGAACAAATGCAAATTATCCTGAATTTGAAATTTGTTCCCATGAAGATACAATCTTTCATTTTCTTTATGGACACGTACTCCTTAAGTGGGAGGCATTGTCAGAGGAATATGAAAGGTCTTTTTCTTTCCCTCTGAAATGGTAGCCTCCAGGTCGTGCAAGTGAGCATGAGAATGAAGACTCTTATCACCACTCATGCAGCTTGGCATGTGTGCTGTCGAGGGTGACAGAGTTGTATGCCGGAGTTTGCACTTCTTTAACCTTATTCTGGGAAAACTAATATAAACTAAGGTTTCCCATTTATCATGGGAATTTCCCAATATTATACCAATCCCCAACAGAGATAATTATACTTTCCCCTAGTTAAAGATAAATGGAGTGAGTCATATCTATTGTGGTTTACTGCACAAAGAGAAATGGAAAGTGGAGGAACCAGCATCTTTAATTCAACCAATCTTATGCCACCTGGGAACTTTAAGTGAGATGCTTAACTATCCAATCAAGACCAAGTTGCTACATGTTAGGTCATAAAGTGTCTAAGGACTCGTGGATGACATCCCAAGGGTAGAAAGAGGTAAAGGTGGTCTGGTGGCACCAGACACTTGCCCTCAGTATCCGGCCAACATTTTTTTTTTCGTAACGGTGATGTTCCAAACTCTGTGAGACCTCATCAAGAGTATAGCATTGCCCTCCAAAGCCAGTACTAATGAAGTCCCAAACACTCAGACATAAGACATCGAGTCCTGTGAAGGTAGCACACAGGCAGTCGTGTAGATCGGTGAGAAAGATGTGTGGGAGGGTGTTGTCAGCAAGAGCAGATGACAAGTGAGAAGGGAAGGATGGAGAAAAATCAAAGCATGAAAGCTCAATTCCTACAGTGATGTAAAGATTAATTACTCACACACATGATGCTAGTAGTCAGTGATTTCAGAAAAAACACAGTTAGGAATACCAGCTAAATAATTTGAGTGGAAACGGGACAGATAGATTAAATGACTATCAACAAAAAGTGATAGAAAATCAGAAACTCTAAAACAAGCAACTGTCTGGTACTGATCAAAGTTAATTATCATTATAAAAGGCTGCCAAAGTCAGCTGGAAGATGGGTCCAGATGGTGCCTGTACAATATTAGGCATGTATAAAAATAGAGTAACAATAAAAAGTACAGCATAGTACTTTGAACATTACTGAAATGTTAAAAATATACTCTAACAATTCACCTGCCTTTATTCAAAATTAACTTTCATCTACAAAATGTTTCATATTTTATAATACAAATGCACAGCATTAATTATTAAATACTTAAAATGCACTGAAGAACAAATGAAAACTCAAGTCTTTGTTTTAAACGTTTCACTGCATATCTGAATCATCATTGTTTCAAGACAGTTTTGTGAAATAATACAAATCAATTTTTTTTACAATGTATAAAAAGTAATAATTTGCTTCCCACTTCAGGGATTAAACAAATTTCACACATGTGAATATATTATATTAAATCCTCCTCCACTGACAATTCCACACAAAGCAGTCACATCTTACAATAAACAAGGACAAATGGACACCTCTCTTTAACATGATCTTAGAATTGATTAAAGGGGTCTATGAAAAAGCAGTCATAATTACAAAAAAGTTCTACACTTTAATCTTAAAGACCACTGCAGAACACAAAGTGGAATGTTCAGGGGACATCATGCAATAAAAAATTCAACTACATTTTACTGCAGAATATGAAAATTCAAAATTACTAACACAAACAAGCTAACTGGAGTAGGAGATTGCTCTAAGAAAAAATGGAAATCACCAAAGAAAAAATAGTACATTATATATTCAGCACAGGATATTGGTCCTCCACACTATTATTGCTCAAGTGCAAATCCGCCTCCCAGTGCACTTACAGAAGGAAAATATTGAAATAAATGTACCTAATAAGATGAAATCCATGTCTTTTAGATTTGAATTTACTGTATCGTATTGTAAACAGCAGCCGTAAAACAGAATACGTATACGGAATAATGGAAATTAAATTCATGAGGTTTACTACAGACGTAATGCCTGAACAATGCTCATGAGGTATTATGTTTTGGCAGTGTACTGGCCCTGAAGAGGAGAGCAAAAGTACAACATGGCAAGTAAAACAGAAAGTAACACACAAACAGTAGCCTGTTATATTCTTTGGCAATATACTGTACTAAGAACTAAAACTTATAATTCTCAAAATGATTTAACAAGTACTGCTTGAATTTATAAAAATTGAATTCTCAAACTGATTTTACAAGTACTGCTTGAATTTATAAAAATAGAATTCTCAAAATGATTTTACAAGTACTGCTTGAATTTATAAAAATTGAATTCTCAAAATGATTTAACAAGTACTGCTTGAATTTATAAAAATTGAATTCTTAAAATGATTTTACAAGTACTGCTTGAATTTATCAAAATTCTGGTAATTTCAGAAATTTTAATTCAGTTTAAGAATTTATCAACTGTGAATTTGTATCAGCACATTATCACACCTGAGGGACTCAACCAAAATAAGGAAAATCAAATGCAAGGGAAAAATCTAGAAAATATTGGCACACTGTTTTCCCATCTTAAAAGCAGAATGAATTCACTAATACTCAAGGACACTTGTCTGACCTATCTGTGTATCACAGATTCTGTATCAAAATATTCTAGGCAACAAAAATTCTCTGAATACCCACGACATTCACTAGTCCTACAGAAACTGCACTTACAAACAACGTGTGACACAAGGGGCTTACTGCTTTTTGGAAACTGACCTTTTAGATGTCAAATGTCATATGCATTCTACAATTACAATAAAAAATATCAAACTGTCCACAACTCTATGTATATACACAACAGTATTCCGCATAGTTAAGCTGCTGAAGCCATTAGCTGGGTTTCTTCATGTGCTGAAGAATCTTATATGTATCTTTGGAGAAAATGTAGGTCAATCCTGAGCTAATTGTAGTGACCCCTGTCACCCAACTGTAAACAAAACAAAATTCATTAGTCTTGTTGTCACTACATATCATTATAGTATAGCATTAAAAACATTTCAGACCAATACTAAATACTGTGAACTCTTATCATACTTGACAGTTTTGACACTAATGTCAATATATGGCACAGATGATAAATGAATCATATATTTAGCTTAATTTCTAATTTTTATTTATTTATTAATTTTTTAAAAAGTGAATCTCTTTTTTTTTTTTTCTATATTTCCCTTTACCTCCTATGGAAGCTTGAATTTCGAGTCAATGGTCCCTGTGGGCTTGTGCCATATGAATAGGATTCATCTTGTGACTATATATGGCACAAATGAGATATGGAAAGTAAACATCTGCATCAGATGTTTATTTCAACAGCAACTAATCACACATATACATTCAACATGTGGTCTTCAAATGTTCCAGCCATCCACCATTTGTAAGGTAAAGTCATAAAAACTAAGGAAGTACTTTGGGACCTTTGGCAATGAAAACCAGAGTTCCACAGCAGGTACAATGGTACTCAACAGCAGCCAAGAAAAAAATGAGGGTTAGCATAAAAGTGAGTGAATGGTACTCCCCACTCACACTTCCAGTACTTTACCTCGTAAACAAGGTTCAACAACTAACTCCAGCTAACATAAGGAATATACTCTTAAAAAGGGAAATTTGTATTCTTGTAGGACACATCAGTAATCTGTGAAAAACTTACAATAATGTACTCAGATAATGGTCACAATGAGCTTGACCAAGAAACTTACCAGAGTCCCTTAAGGAGGTAATGGTCAACATATCCAAAGACTGGGGCTGCAAGAGATGCTGTGATAAGCCCTAGCTGTATGGCAGTGTTGATCTTACTCAGCATGGTTGGGGCTAACTGTGCAGTTGCATGAGTAGCATCAAAGTATCGAGCAATGGTTTTCTGTTTAAAAGATGAAGTAAAAAGTATGCTTTGTCTGAGAAAATAACTAAAGACCAATTACAAAAACTAATTTATTTCTTGCTATGCTCAAGCAAACATATCATACTGATGGAAAAAAATATATGAGTTATTTTGTTTAATCTCCTTGCAGATATCTGATTAGCTATGGATCAACAACTGCTGAAAACTGCATCAATGCAAAAAAAAAAAAAAAAAAAATTTCTTTATCTGCTTTTATTCATAACAAGTGTAACAATCTTAAACACTTCTAAATGACTGTCTGTCTGTCTTTTCTTGTTTCAGTACCTAAAAAATCTTAATATTTGCAGTACATTTATGATTAAACACAAAATGCATCTTTATTATGACAACCTCAGTCTGAACTGTTGTAAAATAGCATCAGCATACTATTTACAAACTAAATTAATAACAATTATGCTTACCGGAGGGGGCAGGCTTTTGTAACGGACGAAAGAAGCACCACCAATTATCACAAGGTCTCTGTACACAATAATCACAGTAAGAGGCACTAAAAAAAAAAAAAAAAAAAAAAAGAAATTTTAATCCTGCTGGTCCAGCACATTTCTTCAAACCTGAAAAGAACTCTTTGAGCAACTCCAAACTAGCTATTTATTTTAATCAGCTGCAAAGTTGAAAATGAGTGAACTTAAGATATACAACTGTAATCAATAGTAAAAATTCCAACAAAACAATGTACTGTATAATATAAGGTACAGAAGCTTTGGTGAATGTTGCTGCCCATTTCAAGAATCAGTCTGAAGACATACCTCTTCAATGCATTGTACTGAACTTGCATAAAAACAGAATGACACTCAACACTAATTGTGGTAAGGACCAGGTATCTATTAACAAACCTGCAGGAAATGTGTGGAATCCAGTTCAAAACATTTTCTTTTGTAACCTGTTAACTGAAGGTTGTTCAGATTAACACATGTGAGTACCTGGGATTTTACTAACCTACGGTTTAGAAATGGACTGAAACTGGTAAAAAACTTTTGCTTGATAAAACTACACACGGAATGGCTCAATTTGATAACAAAAAGATTCAAACTAAGGTAAAAATTAATTACGGCCTTGCTGGACTTTTCAGAAAAAATACCATACATTCATTTGGTCAAGTTTAAAAAAATATCCACCTAACATCTAAACTTAACTTTTCATACAGAATAGAAAAGAGCCTGTAAGGATAAAGTACAGTACATCACAACAGGTTACTTACATGGGATCAATCCAACATAAGTGAGGGAAAGGAAGAGCATTGCTACGAGAACTTTGTCTGCCAGAGGATCAAGAAAGCTGCCTAAACGAGATGCCTGACTTGGAAAAGTTCTTGCTATCCATCCATCCAACTGAGTAAGAAAAAACTAACTTCAAAATTCATTTCAACAATCTTCAATCAATCTTTATGTAAAAAAAAAATCAAGAGACTTCCTTCTAACAATCAGAAGATTAAATAACAAGGTTCAAAATATACTTGCATTAATTAAATTAATTTATGTTGTAATTTATGTACAATACATCTACCTGCAACTGTCATTCATAATAATAATTTCATCTCACAAACGAGCTAAATTCTTCAGCTATCACAGAGCTGTTTCAAAAGGTTTCTTATTTTTAAATAAAATCTAGTAATGCAGCTTTGTTAAATCTTCACACAGTCTACTAGACATATGAAAATGCAGAAGCTTGATAAAATTTCATAAACAGATTCCTAAAAAAAAAAAAAAAAAAAAAAATTAAGGAGCCAGACGTAGCAGTCAAACATCCACTTGCTGAACAAGTATGTACAATTCTTGGAAAAGGTAATACTAAAGCTGTCTTTCTTTTGTTATTGATCACTGTCATAACCATATTTTTTATATTCTGTATTATTTTGCTACTGTCTTGGTCACTTACTTAGCATTACTAACTTTAATTCATGGAAATTATAATTTTTTATCAAATCATTACAGCGACTGTCTTGGCTAATTTCTCTACATTTTCACTGCCTTTAAGGTCTTCAGAGAAAGAGATCTACCACATATAATATATAGAGGAGTATTTGATTTTATTCTTCAGAAGAATTTTAAATGCTTCAACTTGCACTTCTAAAATTTCTGAAAATGAAAAAATCAATGAAGGTTATGATAACTGAGTTCTTTCTTGAAATATCAAAGCAAATCCCACACTAATGAAAGATTTGGAGCCATCAGTATAAAACAATTATATCAAATATAACAGGTCTGTATGTTTGAAAAAATAAATAAATACTTACTAAATCTGTAAATCCAGCAAACATGAAGAGACCTAATGCCCAATTGTATTCTTCGGCTATAACTAAATTACATAGAATGGGTGAGCAAACAATTCGACTGATGCACAGGAAATTTGGTACTGTCCAAATATTTTCACGCTGGAAAAAGACAAATAATTAAACCAACATTAGCATTATTTATCCATTCATTTACAGCCAAAAGAAGTTGGTTCTCATATGAAAAGTAAAATTGGAATAAGGTTAAGTTCAACAGTTGGATAGCTGAGATGGGAGAGACTAAAGGGAACAAGAGAATTACAAGAGAGCATAGCAACTTGGGCCCATTCAGGAATTTGATAGACCAGTGATAAAAGTAAAAAAACTATGCCGCCATTACTTATACGGGTAAATGTTTTTTAATGGTTCAACAACATGGCTATTTGAAAACCAGTTTAATAATAATTCTCCAAATTCTTCATAGATTTGCAACCCACACACTCAACTTCAGAATGCGTAAAAACCAAAATATAAGCAGATGTATGTAAAAATATTCTCCCAAACTTATTATGAATAAAGATTTCTCATACCTCAATGATGGCATCCATTTGTTCTTTCACTTTTGCCTTTGTTTCCTTGATATCTTCGATGATATCTTGTCCAACTTCTCGGAACTTTTCTTTCTTTTCTTTGACTGCTTCCCATGGTGCAACAGCCTGAAAATATAAATGAGAATGTTCATAAAGGCTGAGACATCCCTATAACTCTCACTTAGAACCCCAGAAAATATATCATGCTTCCTCAAAGATATGTCTAGGTCAAATACATCACAACTCCTAATTTACGCTACAGTGGACTGTAAGTTTAGAAGAGGAACACTGATATAAACCACTAGCCAGTTATCCTTCAATAAAGTACAGTATCTTATTATTATCATTATTATCAGATATTTTTGGCTAGACCACTGATTTAAAATACTTAGTATAAACCCTTGCTTTATAACTTCATTTTCTTACATTACAGAAAAGGACAATTACTTGGAATAACACACAAACAAGCAGCTCTATTTTGTATGAAGATTCAGAACTCATACAAGAGTAATTATGGCAAGTTTCAGTGTGCAATTTACGTTTGATGTACATCTTTACTGCCTTGGCAAATAGCAAGGGAAGTATTTACTTACTGGAGCATGTGGAGGAACTTTGTCAGATTTGTAACTTGTACTAGATGTCCATATATGTCTGAGTGTGACAGGGAGATTTAACCCCAGCTGCAATGCTCGTGCTGGTTCTGTCACACGCAGGATATTTGCCCATCCCCCTGGTGGATAACATACTCTATTTTGTTGATGTGAGCTGTTAATATAGCCACATCTTGAAGAGTCTGGACGGCTAACTGGAGTTTGTTGCACTGCTGAACTGGCATAGTAGTTGATGTGAGGCGTTCCATCCTACAAAATATATACGTATATCTTTTTAAATGTAACTATCAAAAGAACTGCATATCAATAAGAAATCAAAAGTTTCATGCATAACAGTAAAAATTTAAGGAAGGATAAAACAAAAGAATCATAGTGATGGGTTATTACCTATGCATGATGCATGCTAAATTCAAGAAAAAAAAATTTGGTAATTCTTCAGAAGCACTCCGCACTGGATATTAAAATAAATAATCACCTACATGGAAAGAGCATGTGAAAAGCAATATAAAAAGTATAGTCATTATATGAGAGATTGAACGGGGTGGAATTAAATGAGCTTGATAAGTTTTTACCTCGAATTTTTCCTAAGTCGGGAGAGGTGTTTCCTCTACGGTAATGTTTACTTTTAATGAGCCCTCTAACTTACTTTTTTACGCAAACAAAAGCAGTTCCAGTTACTCATTATTGGCTGAGAGGTGTGACATCGTTATGATGTCATGGGTTTCATAACCAATTACGAACGACTTTAGTCGAAAACTAAGTTTCACTAGCATTTCAGCGGAGTAATAAAGTTACCGGCATTTTGTCTTCCTGTAGCTATGGCAGAGGCAGTGGCTGGCCCTTCTGGCATTAATTTTGACAGAGACCTTCGATTTCCTACCGATTGTTTGCAGTGCAATGTGGGTTACGGTGAATTTTATCATTATTTCCCTAGTGGTGGTAAAGCAGTTGTGATTGAATATGCTTAAAGACATAATTTAATTCTAAAGCAAAAAAACTGCGAGTGTTGTGGAGCTATTTGTCGGATTGACTACAACAGGAACGCCTTTAGGTGTGATCGCTCTGTAGTGACGAAAGGACATCGGCGTAAACGATGCGACACTCAAATCCATCCGCCACGGTAAGTAGCCTTACTGTAACCCCTGTGGCTAGCGCGCGCAGCGAAACATTACCTCTTGCCAGTAAATGCCGTGCTTGCCAAGAATCTTTAAATATGCGGATAAGGCACGAAGCACCGTTCCGCCACGGCCTTACTGACAGCACACACAAATCGATCGTCGCGGATATGTAGTCGCAACCTACTTTGTTTGTTGTTATTTTGGTATCGCCGCCATATTGGTTTTGGTGTTCTTCCGCCGATTTCGGTCGGCGGTCGAGTGGGCCCGCGAATCTGTCGGTGCTCCCAATTATTATTATTGCTGCAAAGTACTCCTTTCTGGTATTTCCCCACCCAAAATCCCCGATTCCCAACTGGGGCCCTCCAAGCTTGTTGGGTGGAAAAGGGGGTTATAATAACATTTCCTCAAGAAAACAAGATGAGATTCACTGAAAAAACACCATTAAATGAAGGATTGTTAATTGTCTTTTAGAAACTGGTGATGCAGCTTGCTTCTGAAGAATTACCAAAAATTTGATCAAATCAGAATCAACCAATTCTATTAATGGCATAAAACTAAATATAAATAATGGTTACTGATAACTGAACTTAACCTTAGTACAGTATAATGAGTCATGGCTAAGATTAATGACCTTTCTTCAGAATGACATTTGGACAAGCTAAAAGGAACATATAGTTTATGAGTAATTGTAAATTAGTTTAAAGATATAATTGAAATTTACATGTAACATAGACTTGGCTACACTGGGTGAACAGCCTTTTTTCACTTCAGCCACTAGCTTAAGTAGGGAAAATACTTGTCTTTGTATACTGAAGGTGACTGCACTTCTAATAGTAGCGAATAATAGCATTTGTTGGTTAAGCCAAATGCTACCTGATGGACGAAGGGATAAGTAGCCTAAGCTATTTTCCTAGTTCATACACATTTAATGTTTTTTGTGTGGGCAAGAAATGATGATTTAGGCTAATGATACTTAACTCCCATTCCACCACCAAATTTAATACCAAAAGAGGTTGAGTAATGGTCATATTGGGGTTTCTCTTCTGAAGTTCTTAAAACACCTGCCTAGGACAGCCTTTAGGAATAAAATGGAATATAAAATTTAAGCCAAAAGCCAAGTGCTGGTACTTATGAAGTCATTCTGCGCTGTAAGGGAAACTGAGAAGAATAAAATGGGTTTACAGGTGTCACAGGAATTAAATCTTGCAGTTGCACCACAAAAGTCAGAGGAGGGTGAAGGGCAAGATGGAAGAGAATATGAACGGTATTACTATAAAGTAAAATGAATGAAAGACGTTGCACCTAGGGGTCGAAGGAACGCTGCAAAGAACCTTAGGTAATGCCTACAGTGCACTGCATGAGGTGCACCCCTTGCGGGTCGTCTAGAGTGTAAAGTAAAATGGAAGCCGGAGCATACTGTGAAAGGACATACGATAAAAGGGACAACTTAAAGAACCTTATGTACTGCCTCCTGTGCACCTCGTGAGGTCCACTGACGGCACTACAATCCCTAAAAGGAACAGTCTACCTTGATACTATGAAAGGACATACGATAATAGGAATGAAAGGGGTTGCAGCTAGGGACCAAAGGGCCGCAGAGAAGAACCTTGAGTAGGCTAATGCCCACTGTGTACCTCGTGGGGTCCACTGACGGCACTACAATCCCTACAGGTAGGGTAAGACAGGCCTTGTAATAAAGTCTATGAAAGAGTATAAAAACCTAGGACATGCCTAGCTTACTTGGATACCGTGCATATAGCCATCAAAGACGGGGTTGAAAGAAATGAAAGTGACTTGAGATTAATGAAAGCATTATACCTAGGAATTCTGTGAGCAATTTAAAATTCCCCCGGTTCCGAACTAACCTTGAGGAACTCTCTCCTCCTCTCATATTGGCTTATTATTCTGTAACAAGTCGATGATGCTCTTCCGTAACATTCGAGATATGTTCCCCTTGACTTTCTCGTCTGCTGGATATTTTTCCTAATAGCCTGCTTCCAAATTGCCTGCGAAAATCGTTCGTTGTTCAGCAATGTTTTGGTTATGGCAGACGAAAGCACGACAGTCGCCATGACACTTAGGGATCAATGAGATAAAATCATTTTCATGAATATTTGTCTTAAATCAATCACAGATTCATAATATAGTAGCCTGTGATATAATAACCATAAATGTAATCTTATTTATAAAATTCCATCTGTTTATCTTTGCAAACACGATTTAATGGGAACCATATTTGCACTCCATTCGATCGTACTCGATGTACCCTCACAGAGTTGAAAAATGCATAGACATTTTGGAGTGGGTGGCATTTAATTACCTAACACAAATAATATTAAGATCATGTTTATGCTGCTATGGACAAATATAAGGTATGGAATCTTTGGGACATTCAAGTGACCTTCTTGATGTACGTAGAATACTATAGATTACAGATAAGTCTGGACTTTTGTACCACTGGACTTGTTGCCCAGTTTCAGTTCAAAATGCTGTATGATTTTCTGTATATCTTATCAGTATTGCAAAACTGAATAGAGAGAGAGAGAGAGAGAGAGAGAGAGAGAGAGAGAGAGAGAGAGAGAGAGAGAGAGAGAGAGAGAGAGAGAGAGAGAGAGAGAGAGAGAGAGAGAGAGAATGGTTCAAAGTCTTATTAGTGAGGCAGACAGGATCCTGTTTAAAGAGCTTGATATGTGGCATAAAAGAGATTACGGGAAAAAGAGCTTTAATTTTCAGTAACAGTGAATGTATTATGTATGTATGTACTTATATATATATATATATATATATATATATATATATATATATATATATATATATTATATACAATATATATATATATATATATATATATATATATATATATATATATATATATATATATATATATATATATATATATATATATATATATAAAACACGAGAATTAAATGCTTAAATGCCCCTTTTTATTATAAGTCTACAAAAATGAAAAAATTACTTACAAGTTTTAGGATAATATCAAATATCATACAAACCTGGGGTTGTGAACGTGACTGAAATGGAAAAATAAACGGTCGCTTTCTAGTATTTTCACAGAACTTCGCAGATCTGTTTAGTTATTTGCTCCCTTTTAGCTAAACGAGAGCCAGGTTAATGTATATTTATTTTTTTTATTGATAACTTCACACAAATGACTTCACAGCTAATTTGTATTTATTAGCTTACATATTAGTATTACATTTATCCAAGTCATTGATGAACTGAGCTTATAAACATAGCGAAATTCTAAGCAAAATAAACACAGTCCTGCAGTCTCTGAACAGCTGATGTCACCGTCTATGCTTTCTGCTATTTTGTGTTGTTGATGTATATGTTGGCCACGCCGCTAATTGAGAGTTTTTAGTACTACCAAAGTTCGCATTAGCCATGTATAATTAATAACATTCAATCCCGCCCCTCAGTGGTCCTAAGAACGGCGTGGAAATTCGAAAATACGGAAACAAAATCAAGTAACGGGTCTCATGGCCAACAGCTGATGAAAGTTGACAGTTCTTTCACATCTGCTACTGAGTAATATATTACGAATAACAGGACTAACTTTCGGCATTATGAGTTCCAGCGTGTCCAAGTACTACAAAGACAAATATAAGGTATGCTCTGTAAAGTATTTTAAGTATTTAGACGGCAATTTAGTGTCGTTAGGAACCATAGGATAATAAACCAATGATGGCAACTGTAAACCTTCACATTAGATAGGACCGTTCGAGTCAAGCTTCCCTGCTACGGCAGATCAGTCTTCCATTTGATCTCCTTCGATAATCATTTAGTCGGAGAGAAAAACTGATAGTGTTCACACAATGGGTGCCCCAGAACCGAACATGGTAAGCCAGTGGCTTCTGGTTATTTCTCTTCGAAGAGTGTTTGATTCGGTAACATTTTAATAATATTTCCTCGCTCAATTTTTAGAAGGACGAATTTTGAAGATTATTGCATATTTCTTTAAATATCACTCTTAAACTTGAATAGTACGATGTATTCAAGCAATTGTAAAAGTTGGGTTCTTAATCGCCTATTTGTGTTTGTTTATGCACGTGAATGCAAAAAAAAAAAAAAAAAAAAAATGGTTTCAAACCATAAACCCCTGTGCCTTGCCTTTCATGAGATTGTGGTTGTTACAATTTGGAAAGTTTAAAAGTTGATCGAATTCAACATTCATACATACCACCTCTTAACAAATTTGATTGACTTTCACATTATAAAGCACCAACAAAACACATAAGTGATGCTGACGTTCATTTTTGTCTTGTGCAATGCCAATGTGATGAATATTCACGGTTTTAGTAGAACATATAACTACAATCTGATGTACAAGTGATTTTTGTATGTTTGTTAGACTTGTGTGGAGATTTACTTCATGGTAAATGCATGTAACGTGGATGGATGGATGTGAGTATTATAAATCAAACTCGTGTGGTCATAATATATAAATTACCTCCTCGTACGAAAACTGATAATCATAATTACGTTACAGTGGTATTAGGTTTTATCCAGATATTTTCGGTAGAAACCGCTTAGTTGAACACTCTCTTTGGAACCTTAGGTGATGTCGATGCAGGTGTACGTACCACAGGTGTAAGGGAGTACTGAAGTATACAAAGGTAGATGAGAAAATAAATGACTCAGGTTTACGCCTATCGATGAAGTTTTTTTTTTATGCAAGATTTTTGAAGTCTAGACTTTCTACAAGAAATGATAAGAAATAGCATATTTTAACATGGCAATATAATCCATACAGGAGAGGTTATGGTGTTGTAATGGATAGGTGGAAGAAAGGAAGCGGTAATATAAAGGTAAAGTAAAAGGCTACAAAAAAGAAAAAAAAAGCTTCAGGTAAGGGCAGAAGTGACGCTGCAAATACCTGTTAGGTATGCCCGGTATGCCTACGGTGCATCGCGTGAGGTGCACCAGTATCACTATAATCTGACGGTATTTATTTGATCTTCAAATTTATCGTAAATGCTGAGAGAAATTGTTGCTACGTTAGTTTATATTAATCAGTCTCTCTCTCTCTCTCTCTCTCTCTCTCTCTCTCTCTCTCTCTCTCTCTCTCTCTCTCTCTCTCTCTCCGTTAAGGACATTATTTTGACTAATTTTTTTGTTAGCCACTCTCTCTCTCTCTCTCTCGTATATACAAGCAGATATAACTACAAGAAGCAGCAAAGGAGATGATAACAATGATAAAAAAAGGTTATTGGGAAAAATAATTCAATTCCAAATAATTGCGTAAGCGAAGTCAATCCCGCTCCGTTTAAAAACAATTCTTTACGCAAATTCTTTGGAGTCTTAGAAATAAACATCCCCCTGAACGTGAAAGTGGAAGGCTGACTATAACCGTTAGGACTAACTCGCTCGCAGACATAATGTTTTTCATTACGGAGAGTACTTTACTTTTATCTTTTTTTCCATCTTGTCACCTCTCTCTTCCTTGGTCGCTGATATCCTGATAAGAGCCCTCGGAAAAAGAAACTTTCACCAACGGGGAATAGATTTGAAACTACTCTTTGTTTACGTTCAGCTAAGCAGACTCGTCTGCGTAATGTATGTTTGTTTGTATGGTGATTTTACCAAGGTCTAAAAAATACCTTGATTTTAGAACCTTGGATTTTACGTTGCATGGAACTAGCGGTTATTCAGCAACGGGGCCAACGGCTTTACGTGACTTCCGAACCACGTCGAGATTGAACTTCTATCACCAGAAAGTTCGCGTAATGTATGGTGTCTTTGGTTATTGAAAATGTAAATCATAACTCGTTATTACCTAAAGAATATTTGTTATAATACCGATTTGTTTTAGAAGCCCTTTTAATGGACTGCTGAACTTTTAAAGACAAATTCAGCATTTTTAGGCTAGAATGTAGCCTCTTGCCCACATTAAAAATATCGAGGCTATACACAGATTCTATACGAGCAGCCTCCATTGCTAAAGTTACGAAATCCTAGTATAAGAAGTCACTACGATTATATCAAGTTATTATTTCACGTAGCCGTAATGCATACTTTTTTTTATACGTACTATAGTAGATTGACATCAACCGTGCATGTTATGTCTAGGCCAGTCCCTTACGACGCTCCTGATTGGCTGTTGATAAGCCAACCACAGGGCTGGAAACCCTCAGTCTCTCGAGAGTTCACATAGGCAGGATGTATTTTCCACCTCTCTTGAGGCATACTTTTGAAAGCCATATCCCTCAGGAGAGGTGGAATATACACCTTGCCTATGTGAACTCTTAAGAGAGACCGTTTCCAGCCCTGTGATTGGCTTATCAACGGCCAATCAGGAGCGTCGTAAGGGACTGGCCTAGACATCACATGCACGGTTGATGTCAATCTACTATAGCAACCTTTTTGGTTACCATGAACACCGAAGAATGTGCAAAGATGGAACTTGTTCCCTTGATAATGACATCCACCTGTTTGATTACTTGGTTTACGCTTCACATTACATCACTTATGATTAGCTGAGTCAATGATTGTAGTAGATAACTGAAACATGACTGTAAACAAACGGTGCTGAATCAGACATATTCAGACGCTGAACCCTTTGACGTCGGCCTAATATTCAGACGCTGAATCTTTGACGTCGGCCTAATATTCAGACGCTGAATCTTTGACGTCGGCCTAATATTCAGACGCTGAATCTTTGACGTCGGCCTAATATTCTGACGCTGAATCTTTGACGTCGGCCTAGGACTCGGTTTAGACTCTGTCCTGTCCTTGGATGTTGATTAGACTACAACATTGCTAAATAAATAGAAGCTTTTCTCACCAAGAGGGAGGTTCCACTAGGTATGACACTATGATTCCTAATAACTAAATTGTGATGAATTCAATAGGCCTAGGCTGTTCCCAACCTGGCCTGGAGCCGCTAAACTATACTCTGTTTTTTTTCCATCTGTCCATCCGCCTGTGGTGTTTGCGTATGGTAACATTGCGTCCCGGGCTTTAGATAGTTACATTCAACAATGATAATAATATCCTATTTCAAATATTAACGGTGTAATTAGCATACAGTAATTTATTAAAACACTTTTCAGTTGCAAATGTACACCCAGATATCTTTTTAATTACCTAAAACTTACACATAGCGTAATTATTTCAAGCCCGGGACGCAGTGTTACCATGCGAAAACACCACAGGCGGATGGACAGATGGAAAAAAACAGAGTTTATAGACTTATAAGTCACAGCTCAGGTCAACGGAAGCGAGCGGTTTTTTTTTTTTTAAGGAAAATGCCCCTTTAGTAATTTTAACTAAAATGTCCCCTTTGACTCATTTTAACTGACACTTAAAAGCTTTCACGTGTATCAATCCCGCCCAATTTACTTTTTCAGATGCATAGTACTATGTAAGAGATATTTGGACCAGCTAAAAATCTAACATTTAAACTCTTTAAGTAGAGTTGTGCGTAACAATTTCCTGTAATCATTATCTAACATAGCGATAAACGAAGTTATTTCTTCTTTTTTTTCCTTAAACATAACTGCCGCTCTGATATAAGTAACATGTTACATTGCGTAACCCGTCTGAGGCGTGACGTAAGCTAGCCATCTTTTTGTTTTAATTCACACCTACGTGGAATCTATAGATATAAAATTTAGACCAATGAGGTGTCGCTTGGACCTATGAGGTCACTCAAAGCTGAAAGGGGAAATCGTTTGGAGAGGAAGGAAAGCAAGATGGAAGAAAAAGAATATGAACAGAGATACAATAAAACGAATGAAAGGGGTTGCAGCTAGTGGCCGAAGGACGCCGGAAAGAGCCTCGAGTAACGCTTACAGTGAACCGCGTTAGGTGCACTGGTAGCATACGCACATATTTGCTAAGCACTGACGTATTTGATATAAAATAAAGGGGAAATATAATTCAAATCAAAATACCGACTGGATTTTGCGCACTTGTAAAACTCGTCCATCTCAAGGCCGATGTTTTGTGTTGTGTGTGTGTTGGGGTTTGGGGGGGGTTGAGGAGACAAGTGACTTGGCTACCGTCGGGTTTCTGGTTAGTTTCGCGTTCGTTCATATCCGCGTTCGGTCGCCTGACCTTTCATAAAGGTCTTGTCATTACCCTTTTTGACGAAAGACAGCGCTGAAGAAGAATGAGGAACTGAGAGAGTTACAAGGATTAGGCTGTCTCAAAGACTTGTTGGTCCATCCTAAGAGGAGACATCGTGTGCTCACTTGTCTTTAGGAGCAGGTTTTACTGTGCATTATCAGTGTCCTAATGATTCTGTCTAGCTTTCTTATAAACTCTTCCACACTGTTGCTGTTTACTACTTAAGGTGGCACTTTATTCCACGTGTCACATATCTTGAGAGAGAGGACTTACATAGGAGTGATAGTGGGAGAAAAAATGTAGTAAAGTGGAGAGAACGAGAGGGAATTAGTATAGATTAGAAGGCTTATCAGTTCAGTTTGTTGTCCGGGGTACCATATTAGCGAGTTAATTGAGAGAGAGAGATAGGTCCTTCGGACTAGATTGTGTAAGTTTCACCAGTGGAGATTTTTGTTCTAAATAATATTCCTTACACTCTCTTCTGAGAGAGCGAGAAAGAGAGAGAGAGAGTATTCACCACACAATGATAAAAATAATTTTGGCATCAGCAATTTTATAAGGATTTGCTCTTCGTAACCAGGAAGGATTAATTCGACAATAATTATACTCTGTTTTTTTTTCCATTTGTCCACCCGCCTGAGGTGTTTGCGTATGGTAACACTGCGTCCTGGGCTTTAAATAGTTACGCTATGTGTAAGTTTTAGGTAAATAAATGGGTATCTGAGTGTACATTTGCAACTGAAAAGTGTTTTAATAATTTACTGTATGCGAATTACACCGTTAATATTCGAAATACGATATTATTATAATTGTTGAATGTGAGCTGAATGTAACTATCTAAAGCCCGGGACGCAGTGTTACCATACGCAAACACCACAGGCGGGTGGACAGATGGAAAAAAAAACGAGTATAGTTAAATCTTGCGGCCTATCATTAAACATTTGTATTTCATACTGGTCTAATATCATTGTAGCATTCGCGTCTTAATATTTTAGACTACTCAATTTCATGCCCGCCCTTCTTGGCACCAGTGCTTAAAAAAAAACTGCCCCAATCCTGTAATCAATATATTATAGTTTTATCATTTTCCTGTAATCTATTATAGTTTATCATTTTGCTTGTATTGGCAAAATTTCATACCCACCCTTCTCGGCACCAGTGCTAAAAAAAAAAAGCTGTCCTAAACCTGTAATCTATAATAGTTTATAATTTTCCTTGTATTAGGTTTCATATCTCTTATGAGATTAACTCTTGTTTACGAAAGAAATTCATGGTCTTTCATGTGATGATAAAATGAACTAATCTTTGCATTACCGATGCACCAATCTTGTGATAGCAGTTTGTCATATGCCATGCCCAATCATTGTTTACAAGACATAAACTTTTTATTTTCCGTGGAATGACAAAATCATTTAATAACTGTTTCAAACTGAATAAAAGTTTTTTCAAATCAATCTTGAATTGTTGTAATGATGTTATAATCACATGATTGCATTCCACGTTGTTTTTAACTTTCTAAATCGACCACCAATCTTGTTTTTTAATTGAGCGAGGTGCTTCGTGCTTTTTAACTTATCGTTATTATTGCTACGTTTGCCTCTCACACTTCCTATCTTAATTATTGCCCGTTCCAGCTCTTATTATACAATTATTATTCATGCCTTTCCCCACTTCAATTTTCCTCTCATAGTCTCTATTATACAATTATTAATCACTTCTTTCCTCTCTTCAATTATTTCCGCTCATAGTTTTAGAATTGTATTCCTTCAATACATTTTATGAAAGAGTATCAGTTTCCTCTTTATTTTATTCAATCATTTAGATCGTTTCCTCTTTGTCTCGGCTTATTCATCATTTCCATTTTATGTTCCCTCAGCCAAGCGTCGGCCCCGAGGAGTTCGAGGAGCCCCTCTACGACCCAGACCTCCTGAAAAAGCTGGACTGGTCGAAGGCAACGCACATGAAGAATGGCGTGACGTCATCAGCGCCCGGGGAGGGCCTTCTCGTCAGACCCCTCTGCAAGGGAGATTACAATAAAGGTGAGAATTGCCGCCATGTTTTTGTGCTGTAGTTAGATTGTTAATCTTGTTAATGATGTTTATGTCTTCGATATTATTATTATTGGAGAAACAAATCCACAGTTATGTAAATGTACGTATATTTAAATTTAAAACTCCTTGGAGTTTTAAATTTAAATATATGTACATTTACATAACTGTGGATTTGTTTCTCCATTTGAAGACTCGAGTTACTATGAGGATTTTATTATTATTATTATTATTATTATTATTATTATTATTATTATTATTATTATTATTATTATTATTAACTGTACCTCTACAAACTCGGAGGAAAAGTAATGTATTTAAAGGAGTTATTACTATATAATTATTTACTAACTGTACCTCAAAAAACCAGGAGGACAATTATTGTACTTATAGAAGTGGTTATTTATTTTTGTAGTTAAACTCTGACGCTACCTTACAGAAACTAGAATACTATCATTATTAAATGCTAATACAGTTACCATTATTTGCCTAAAGCCATCCTGAAAAAAAATGAAAATTATTCTAGAAAACCTCGTTTAATTGATTTCTTTAGAAAATAAATAGGAAATTTATTTGGCTTCAGGTTTTCTTCAGTTACTCAGCCAGCTGACCAAAGTGGGAGACATATCCAGGGAAACCTTTGAAGGTAAGTTGGATCGAAGTATAAAACTGTACCATTATTTATATATATATATATATATATATATATATATATATATATATATATATATGTGTGTGTGTGTGTGTGTGTGTGTGTGTATAACAGTAATTATAGAATTTAATGCACTATCTATTTGGTTTGTATGGTGTATAGTGTTTTAATGTCGCATGGAACCAGTGGTTATTCAGCAACGGGACCAACGGCTTTACGTGACTTCCGAACCACGTCGAGAGTGAACTTCTATCACCAGAAATACACATCTCTAACTCCTCAATGGAATGCCAAAGAATCGAACTCGTGGCCACCGAGGTGTCAGGCCAAGACCATACCGACCATGCCACTGAGGCGCTCACTTTCTAATTGGTGAATAAGAAAACTCCAGGAAATTATCTTCAACATCACTGTGAATAAACAAAAAACAAATTTTTTTTATCTTAAACATCTCTGTGAAAAAAAACAAAATAAATAGATAAAAAAAAATGTGACCTATGTCTGGCCTAGGCTAGACATAGAGTTTAATCAGTTGTTCGCCAGACCGGAATTTGCAACAAACCTACCTATATAGGTGGTCTGGTGTAAGCGGGAATGCGTCACAATGACGCCGAAAACCAACAGAGTGAAGTGGTTCGCTAAAAGGTGCGAGAATTTAAAGATAAGGAAGTAAATACGAGGATTCTGTCAAGGTAATGTTCATTAGATAAGCCACTCCTGTTTTTATGATAAGATATCGTGCATAGTAAGGTGAGAGTGGCTGTGTAGTTTTTTGTATAAACTGTAAATTATTGATCTTCAAAATGCTCTGACTTCATGGCTCTTGAGTTCTGAAAATTGGAATTTTTACGCGCGCGCACACACACACACACACACACACACACACACACACACATATATATATATATATCATATATATAATAATATATATATATATATACATACATATATATATATATATATATATATATATATCTATATATCTATATATATATTATATATTAGTATATATATATGATATATATATAATATATATATATATTATAATCATATGAATTATGTCATGGAATAACAATATAATTCAAAATATAAGACTATGTGGACACGAGAAAAGTGAAACAGGATTGCACCACCTTTCACCTTTACTCAAAGGAATTTTCAAGTTTGAAAATGCCTTCAAGTGAAAGCAAAGTATCTTGTTTTACACTTCTCTCGTGGGATATACTACCGTGTTTTTGTATGTGTGTGTGTGTGTGTGTGATTGCGATTTTATCACCAGCACCGAGATGCGGTAGTAGTTGATTCGGAAACGGTGATCGGTAATAAGGTCACAGGAAAATAAAGTCATAATTTTGGCTGGGAAAAAAAGTCACGGGAAAATAAAGTCATAATTTTTGCTAGAAAAAAAAAAACAATTTTGGCTAGAAAAAAAGTCACAGGAAAAGAAAGTCATAATTCTGGCTAGGAAAAAAGTCACAGGAAAATAAAGTAATTTTGACCGGGAAAAAGTCACAGCAAATACAGTCATAATTTTGGCTGGAAAAAAAGTTTTGGGAAACTAAAGTCATAATTTTGGCTGGGAAAAAAGTAACAGGAAAATAAAGTCATAGTTTAAGCTGGGAAAAAAAGCCGCAGGAAAATGATGTCATAATTTTTATTAGGAAGTAAGTCATGGGAAAATTAAGTCATAATTTTGGCTAGGAAAAAAGCCACAGGAAAATAGTGATAATTTTGACTAGGAAAAAGTCACAGGAAAATGAGGTCATAATTTTGGCTGGGAAAAAAGTCATGGGAAACAAGTCATAATTTTGGCTAGCCAAAAAAGTCACAGGAAAATAGTCATAATTCAGGCTAGGAAAAAGCCACAGGAAAATGAGGTCATAATTTTGGCTAGAAAAAAAGTCACGGGAAAATAAAGTCATAATTTTGGTTGGGAAAAAATTCACAGGAAAAAAGTCACAATGGAAAAATTCACAATATTTCTTGGGGGTCATTATTAGTTTTATATTTACAGTCTTTTGTTTATATTTATATGGCAACCCCCAACGACCTTGTACTGGACACGCCCCTGGGGTGGATAAACACCTTGTTAAAAATTTTACCATTGGGGTGGTGGGTGTCACTATCTAAGAAAGATTATTGAGACTTTTTTCCAGAGGCTTTTTGTTACTTTTTTTCGAGACATATTTCCCTGTGTCCTTCGGTATTTCGTAAATCATTCAATTACTCCAGTTTGAGCCCGATTTTGGATCCAGGGATCCCGGGACAAATTGAAAATAATCACGGGATTTCCCGGGATATACAATGATTTTTGTTATTAATATACTGTCATTGTTAACCATTCAAATTATATCTGTTTTACATAATAGAATATAGATAACATGGAGAATATAAAAATCAGTATTCATTTTTACTTGCATCTAATGGTAAGAATATCATCATCAATGAATACAACTTTCAACAAAGTTACATCGGCAAGATGACTTTTGGCGTAAGTCAGACATTTTGTTCGTAGAATCTTCCAGACGTTTGCAGTCGGGTTTAGAACCTTGGCTATCTATGTAACCACCTGAATGCGCCAAGAACGGTAGTTATGACTTGTGAAACAGCTAATGATTATCATGGACGGGAATGAAACTTTGAGCGTGACAAGTCTATAGTCTACTGCACCTTTCATAACTTGTTAGATTTAAGAAGCAAACGTTGTGAACTTATGATGTTGGTCTCCTCGGTCTAAAAAACAATTCTTGTTTGCCGTGTTCGGTACTTATTCCATATATATATATATATATATATATATATATATAGATATACAGAGAGAGAGAGAGAGAGAGAGAGAGAGAGAGCGAGAGAGAGAGAGAGAGAGAGAGAGAGAGAGAGAGAGAGAGAGGCCCGGGAATTTAGTGTGGAGGGAAGACGAGTTCTTGAACCGGGCTGCGGACAGACAAATGGATTTTAACGCTGGAACGTGAAAAACTGGTTTTCGTTGTCTCTTGCACAACCAGTGTCCCGTGGCCAATATAATCAACATACCTTTAGTCACGTCGTATCTAACAATTTTCATACTACCTTCCTCCAGTTCTCTTCAAATACTTTCCATTGTAAAGACAAATTGTAAGGGCAGTCTAGTGTCCTTTCGTAGCCCAGACCTGAAGAAAAGAGGTAAGAAGAGGGAGAGGGGTAGGAGGGCGTGGTTCAGCCATCGGGTATAGGCTATACAGAAGGAAGTCTTACGAACTATCTGTTGTGACGTAAAGAGATTCACACTTGCCCACAGCTGGTAGGCTACCTACTCTTGGGTGACGTAACATTTCACAAGTGTGGCCAAACAGTTGTTTACCTTCCCATAACCAATTGACAAACTCAAGGTTGATGTTAAGGTACATACAAGAGGGAAATATTGCCATGGGACACATTTATGCGCTGTTCGTTAAAGCTAGTATATCAATTATTACTGAATGAATATAAACATTACACGAAAGACAACAGCGCAATATTATAAAAAGTGTAGAAATTTTCGTGCATTTTTTGCACAGATGAGAAAATATAACTATCGTTTCTTCTTTCCCTCAGTGTTGCTTCCCATGATAATGTAATTGTCAGTCATCTCTCTCTCTCTCTCTCTCTCTCTCTCTCTCTCTCTCTCTCTCTCTCTCTCTCTCTCTCTCTCTCTCTGAACAGTTTTGTCTAAAGAGTTAAAAACCGTTTACATTAATTCCTTGCCGGTAAAAGTTTATCACACTGCCAAATATTTACGATGAGTTTGACAGTCATATGCATTAAGGCTTTGTAAATGGGCTAGTTTATAGGATCTATGTTCACACCAAATTCCCTTTCACCAATCTTGAAAATCAAAAGTTACTCTTAGCCTAATCAGTCACTTAGCCTTGAGTAGGTCTAAAATCTCATTTAGGCCTATCTTGTGAAAGTAGTCTAGTAGCGACCTATCCACGCATTTTTTATGGTCTTCCTAAAAAGGAATTAAAAAAACACCTTCTGTGAATATTATAAAAATATTAAACAACAATGTGAATTATTTGAATTTACGAACAGTTCGAAAATTTGTCTTCGTCTCTTAATCGCGAATATTATTTAGTCATACTTAAAATAATCAAACGCATTGTCACTTCACTCACGTGTGAGTATTATTCAGGAAATAATACTTGATAAACTTGTGACTTTCTCACAGTTGTTGTAGTTCAGCGCTAGTCGTTTGACAGAGTATACAACAATGCTGTGCTATATTAACATAATATTATGCACTAGCCTAGAACGGGTTATCACGTTAGCGTAGCCAAGGCCGTGTTGTCTCATCCAGACCAGATTGCACCAGGAAGACCAAACATGATGCTATAGTGTGGTTCTGTGTCTTCCTTCATTGTCTGTTCGCTACAAGGTTTCTCTCTCTCTCTCTCTCTCTCTCTCTCTCTCTCTCTCTCTCTCTCTCTCTCTCTCTCTCTCTCTCTCTCTCTCGTGAGGCTACTAAGCCTGTTCCTTAATTGAAAGATTGCTCAAGGATCTTATTTTATTAAAATCATCTATTGTCTGTTTGCTACAAGTTGGTTTCTTCTTTTTTTTGTGGGGGGGAGGCTCGTTAGGCTACTAGGCCTAATCCTTGATTGAAAGATTGCTCAGGGATCTTATTTTAAAATAACCTATATAAATCACGTTTTCACTTTTCGATCATCCATGTAACGTTCATATAAATATGTATATTTGTAAATTTGTAATTTTTAAATCTTCACCGTTCCTCTCTCAAGCGTTTAAAGAAACAGGGTCTAAAATTATATGCCCACACCAGATTCCTGACCGTGTACCGTTTGTCGTAACTAGAACCACTTTCTCTTCGTGACGCAATATTCTTTCCCTTGGGGTTAGTCTATGACTCCTACGCTGTGATTTCATCCCCCGTTCCCTGCTACTGAAAACTTTAAAACATGAGTCTGTTTTGACTGAATGACACGAGTATTTTCGACCATTTTCTGTAAATTATTTAATATTGGTTTTATTTCGGGAGTTTTTTTAGCACCTAATGGCATCGTGCAACTAGTTTTTGCTCCAAATTTCCAATATTATTTTTTACATTGATACAGCTGAAAGTAAATAACACAAGTTCGCTGTATCACAGGAAAACAAATATGCATAAGTTCAGCACTGACACAAATATAGAAACAATTGTTGGCTACTGATACAAATGAATAAATAATAAAATTGCCGCGATGCTAAGAGCTGCAAACGTGTTTGAGTGACGCTGCGTCGCTACCTTAATCGGGCAGAAAGCTGAATCACTTACAATATCGACCAACAAATGAGGGACTTTAATTGCTACTAGATTTTTTCTTTTTGGTATACTATACCTGTCGTCAGTTCCTACAGGCCTTCGGAAAACAGTAGCAGTCACTATTTTAGAATAACCAGTTTTCTTCCTGAACTACATAGACTTACTTTTAAAAGACTCACGGCTATCAACGCCGAACAGTTTTCGTTATTTTCAGTTACGCCTCTTTGTTACCGTTTATCTGAAAATATTTGCTTCAAGTGATCCTTGCTCAGCATTTAACAAAATATAAATACTTACTTGGGTCCTGATATGCTTTGCCGGTTGTGCAATGAATAAGTGCT
Organism: Macrobrachium nipponense; assembly: GCF_015104395.2. Classification (NCBI taxonomy): domain Eukaryota; kingdom Metazoa; phylum Arthropoda; class Malacostraca; order Decapoda; family Palaemonidae; genus Macrobrachium; species Macrobrachium nipponense. The sequence continues at coordinate 2,881,868 of NC_061088.1, read as the reverse complement.
GCCAAAACATAGTTGATATAGACTGTTTCTCACTTTGCCAGTTTGTAGTCTAGACCGCAGTAATGTACCTCCTCCCTAAAATAAATAAATAAATAAATACATTCATTAATATAGAGAAATAGTTTTTCATTTATTGATACATCAGTAATTAAAAACTGTAGGTCAGCTTTTTTGCTAATCCTTAACGTTATTGTAATATTAAAATATATACTAAAACAACAGCCAACCATTTTTTTTTTTCTTTTAGAGAAAGTAGCCGTAAGTGAAGCCTATAAGGCAGGTTATCATACGTTCATTTGTTTATATATGTATATATATATTATATATATATGTACATATATATATATATATCTATATATATATATATTATACATATATATATTTAATATAATATATATATACTATAATTATATATATATATATATAAAACACTATTTTACTTTCGAGTAAATCAACTGAAATCCGTCTACGCCTGGTCGATATTTTGTTAACATTTTCCACCAGCAATATGTTCAGAAAATTGCAAACAACTGTAGCTGTTGTTGTTGATATATTGTTGCTGAGCAACCCCTGCACACGAGGAAATAAAATTAAATGTAAGATAGATACTTTTTTTAAATCGAGTTTTATATCAACTGAAACTTCAAAAAGTCTGTATCACCTGTAATGGACGATATTGCATTTTATCGTAACGATTTTGTGTAGCGCTCTCTCTCTCTCTCTCTCTCTCTCTCTCTCTCTCTCTCTCTCTCTCTCTCTCTCTCTCTCTCTCTCTCTCTCTCAGCAAATCATAGTTGAAAAAATATCGTTGCAAAAATACCTTTATTTATGTAGTACGCCTAAAGTTTGTAAATATCAGAGGGTATCAATGTATGTAGTATATGGAGCATGTAATGAAATTAATGTACATAACAGTCAGAATACTATACAATTTATCCGTATCCTACAGAAAGCCATTTATTCTGCCTAAGAGATCTGAGTAAACTCAAGTCTACGAAATAATTTACGTAAGGTTCCATTCCATGTAGGTTTGTGGTGAACGTAATGAGTTTTACTTTTTTTATTTCTCTTATTCTGCCAGACGATTTTGAGTAAACTTGCTACCATGATACGAATCATATTTAAAAAAAAACAGCAACATTATTCTGCCGTATGAAACAATCAGCGTAAATTTCACTGAAGAGCTCAGCGTATAAGCTTCCAGTTCCAAGTTGTGGCACCGGTCAGTGTGGATGTGAAGCTCCCGTTATATCCCACACTAGACCGATAGGGCGAGGCGCAAGTTCTTTGAATCCTGGGCTAGTCACAAGGTCGTCTGGGTCAGTTTCGTGTTCGCCCCTGGGGGATTTCTCTCTCTCTCTCTCTCTCTCTCTCTCTCTCTCTCTTTCCTTCTTTCTTTCATCTTCAGAGGTTACGTGTATGAACATTTGCCACACATAGGAGGGATCTTATTAGTGATGCAGCTGTATTAGTGACATTTCTATGAACAGGAACTCCCAGTATTTATAACCTGATATTATGTAACTATGTGATTGGGCATTAACATGCAAGTGCACATGAATAACATACACATACATCCATGTGATTATTTTTCACATTATGTATATGTTCCGAGCAAGTTGCAATTTTGCAGGCAATTTCCATTTGTCCATGAAATAAGGTTTGTACTGAAACCACGAAATTCTGCCTACCAGTATGTATGGCCAATACATATTCTATTATAAGTCCTCTCATGGGCGCTGCCATTTTGGAGGAGGGTTGGCAAGAATACACTTTATTTACAGAAATCACAATAGTGAAGAACTATAACCAATACATTACAGTTTATAACCCATAAAAACTACATGTTAACTAAAGTCAGTAACAATGAATTTCCAGTTTTTTTATAAAGTCAGTAACAATGAATTTCCAGTTTTTTTATAACAATGAATGAAGTGACTGTATAGGTATACACAGGAAAAAGCTGTTCATCAATTGAAGCAGCGTTAATAATATTTACTGAAGATAAAATTATGTTTTAAAGTACGTATTATAATACTTTTGATAGTCTGAGTCATGACCCAACACATACCTTTGCTTTCAACAACCTAATTAATGACCCTACCTCTTCCCTTGATGGTCTGGTTAATGACCCCATCCTAAGCCCCCTCCTCTTGATACTCTAATTGTAATAAATACATTATTTAATATTACAGTATCTGTAAATAAAAACCCATGACCTGAGGTCATGGCATTAGGAGGGTCCTACGTGACCAATGCAGATCTAGATTACGCTATGCGCTGTCTGCAGTAGCCTGGTTTAGCTCTGTACATTGTCAGCATTTTATATTAATGATAACTTTGCACAACAACTTCCATGGGAAGCGGTTGACCTGTTAACCTACGCCGGAAACTTGTAACTTCCGAGCCGGCGGACTACGTATGTTTTTATATGAATCGCTGAGATAGCTAATGTTCCGCTATCGACGTGATGCTTTAGAATGGCAGTTCCGTGCCAGCATTCAAACATATCGGTCTCCCGACCGATCTGCATCTCTTAGTATGGAGTTACAGAATAAAGTTGTTATATCTGTTCAACTTATCTGTTTGAATCCTCTCCTTTAGTTAAGAAGAACCACTCTACTAAGATATCACAAGGAGATGGAAGGAACCAGAAATACTTACGAATGACAGTCGTAAGGAGAAGCAAAAAAAAGTCTTTCGCAAAAGCGAAGAGACTTAGATAATGACCCCATCTGTAACTTTCTTTCCACTGTCTGATTAATGACCCACCCTTGCCTCTTCTCTTGGTATTCTAATTAATGATCCCAATCTCTCTCATCTCTCAATGGTGTGATTTACACAACCCAATCTTTGCCACTATATTGAGAATCTAATTTATGAACCTTTCCTCAGTTGTCTGGTAATGAACCTACTCTTACTTCTTCTCTCAATCCTTCATCTCTTCACCATTGGTAGGTGTCTGTTTCTCTTCTGTTGGTACTAATTCAGCCAATACCTACTCTGTTGAGCTCAAGGAGGGAGATCTCCCTCTCTGGTAGCCTTGTCATATCTTTCCATGCTTAAGCTGTGGAAATCAGTTATCTATCTTTCACTACTTAGTATGGAGAAAGTTACTTTCTGTGCAAGTGCTGGAACTCATTTGTTTTTCTTCCAGTGCTTTTCATAACTTTCATAACCACCCAGCCTTTAGGAGTAGATCTGTTGATTTCTTTCAAGTTAGATCCTCCTCATTTACCCCTCCTCTTATTTAGTCTCTGTCTAAGACAGTACATTAGGTTACCCACCCTCCTGCCATTAGCATTTGAAAGAGATATGTATACATAACATCAATTAATGGCCTTAAAATATAAGCCTTATCTATGATGTGATAAGGTAAATAAGATAATCTCTGAGAGCTCCTGATACCTAGGAAAATCTCCACCACACCTTGTTTTGTTATCATGTTGCCGTGAATGAACTTCACGCTAAAGTCTGATTAGATTTACCTGATGCTAAATAATGAATCACAGTATATTTTCATAATACTATGAGGATACTCATCTCTTAATAGATTTTGAATTTATTATAGCTTTTTATAAATTATTACAATATAATAATAGAAAGTTCAAGAATTTTGAGCACTTCATTGTAATTTACTATTAACTTTAAGTTGTGAAATTTTGCATTTAATTTTCCATAGTTAAACATCTTTTATACACCACTGTACCAGCAGATTTAAATCATGCATTTTGCTAATTCCTTTGGAAGTACGTATACCGTTATTGTCACTCAATATTTCCAACTATTTGAATTTTGTGTATACTACAAGAATTTGTATCTGCAGGTATACCATAATAATACAGATATGGTTATGTAATAATTTACCTAGCTGAAATACTGTACCATCCTTGCATGTAGTTGCTATACGGCAATACAATCTGCCACAAAAGTACGCCATAACAAAATGTAGCTGCCATAATACTGTACTATTTAATTCACTAAAATGGCAAACTGTTGTAATAAGCGATGTTCTGCAATATAATCCACTAATGAATGACAAGGACAAATATTATCATGAGTTTTTCCCTTTCAGAGAGATTTGAGCAGATGAAAGCATGTAAAGGTCACTACTACGTAACTGTCATTGAAGACATTGATAAGGGTGAGATTGTGGGCTCAGCAACCCTGGCTTGTGAACTTAAATTCATACGGGGCTGTACAAAGGTAAGAAAAAAATTATATGAAGTGATCAAGGTCTGTAGCTAGTAATATCTTGCTCCATTGTACATGAACCAGACACTTCTGGATATGTTTACACTTGAAATAGTGTATGCTAATAAAGATTACTGTATACGTACTAAAAATCATTATGCAGTTAATTTGGCCATGAATCTTATCTTTCCTTTAGATACTCATTGTCACACATTAAGAACAGACTAATGACTTAAGTTGGTCAACAAGTAAATAAGCTTATGGTTCTTATTCTGCAATCCCATACGAAGATTAGTCTTGGAGCAAATGTTTTGGCATGGATTATACAGTATGTGTCTTATATTACTGTACTGTAAAGTACTTTCTTTGTTATTTTCTCTCTCTAAGTTTACATTTTTATATTCTATCTCTACAAGTGTAAATTTTTATACAGATGTTCAAGTGTTGTCTGTTAGACACATAGTAATGTGCTGTACTGCGATAAGGATGTTTTTCCAAAGCATTAAAAAAAATCTTGATTTTCAGCGTGCGCGTTTGGAGGATGTTGTTGTAAATAATGAGTACAGAGGAAAGCAGCTTGGGAAACTGTAAGTTCTATAATGCAATGTTCCATTTTGATACAAGATATTTATTGTCTGCTTTTCTTTCTTGAGCATTTACTTAAAGAAGTATTAATCACTTTAAGTTTGTGTTTGCTCTAGTATTCATGTTAGTGCCTTGCTCAACTCTTGTTACAAAGGGTGCTTATAGTTTGGTTTACAAAACAGCTTGCAATAGTGTATAAAGTGTAGTTGACATTTTTTTACAGTACAGTATTGTATTATATACAGTTTCTTAACACCCGCCATGCATTATATTACACACCGGTAGTTTGCATCTGTTCCTGATCTTGGACCATAAAAGTAAATCAAATAAATGTGTCAATATTGAAATAATAAAATAAGTCTTGCAGCCCATCCTACTAACTTGGGTATACAGTTTCACGAATCACAGAAAACTGCACTTTCCAAAAGAATGTTGATTGTACATACACATATATGCTTTATTCTCTTTTATTCAAAAGAGTTCTTCTCGTTCCCTTTAATAACGTATGAAGTTGTTTGACCAGACCTCTTTTTCTTTATGATATCAATGCAGCATTCAGTAGGTAATGATACTAGTGTTCCAAAACTGACCACAATCACTGTACTCCAACAAATTGAATAAGAACATATTTAGTGAAAATTCTTTCTGTACTGTCTTGTATGACAGAGATATAAGCCCATAATTTTGCTTAGAAATCTGTTGATTCAAGTTTCATTTACTCTTGGTCTTTCAGCAACATGATTGTTATAGTATATACAGTAATGCAATTTATTCCTGTGAAATGATTACTACTTTTATATTCTTTCAGCATTGTTTCTACAATTACCTTACTGGCTAAGGAAGTTGGCTGCTACAAAATAGGCCTTGATTGTAAGGATGAAATGAAGTCCTTCTACTCATCAATAGGTTACTGCAGTGAGAAAGGAAACGACAATACAATGATCATTCGCTTCTGACTAGATCAAAAGTCACACCTCTGAAGAATATTCCATGCAATGATAAATCAGTACTACTGCACTGAAACTACATTACTCAAAATGTAAAGTTCTGCCAGGCTCAAACCTTGAATTTGAGAACAACAAATAAATTTGCTGTACAGGATCAAAGTACATTTCCTTGGAAAAAGAAAATGGAAACTAATCTTCCTGCATGACAATACTGTAACTGAAGCTACATTGTAATTGTATAGTTCTTATTAATTAGGTTGTGTACCATTTTTTAATTTGTATATACTGAAAACTTATGTTTTTTTTATTTTGTTGTGTACAGAATATTTTTATATTTGTTTTTAAACAAGTAAATTTTGACATCATATGTCTCTTCATTTAGGTTTTATTAATACGTACATGTGGTACGTGAATCTTTATAAACACAGTGAACAAGAAACTTTATGACCTTCATGTACTAATTCTTTCTAGAATATATTCTAAGACATTTTTAGGCATAAGATTTCATACATAAAGTATTGTATCTTCCTGATTCTCTTGTGATGGCTGCTAAGTTATTGCTAACTAGTCATTTTTATAATCTCTCATCTGAGTTGTGTTGAATCAAGTGCAATAATGTTGGGCAATAATATTACTGGGCAACTTTATCATGGAATTATATATCTAGAACAGAAATAGAATATGTGTACTGATATATACATACGTTTAAAGTGTAATGCTACTGTGATAGGCTGTAAGTTATAAAAATGACTTTCCCTCGAAGACATGCTCATGGATATTGAAACAAAGCAAGACAGTATGGTTTTAATTGCTTTCATGATGTCAAATTCTATTCATGACTGCAAACCACCTTCAAGGTTGTGAATATTTTGTCTGTGATCAAAATATTCAGGGTTAATCTGCCATTACAGTAAAACACTTGTCATATGAAATACATCTTAAAATACTTCTCTTGGATAATTTAATATATTTACTCTTGTGCATGAACACTGGTTGTTGTTGTTAGTGATAAAATTAACACTTTAGATGTGGCACAAATTCTAGGCATAAGATCGATTTCTGCATACAGTATTAGTGTAGTAGTTTTGGTGACATTTCTCATCATAGTTTTCAAAAATTATCTCTATGATTTAACAAGATTTAATTTTGAATAATGCTATGTTTGAGAACAGCAATTCAAGTAAAGTATACTGAGAGCTTTCTAGAATGTATACAGTCATGTACTGTACAGTATATGACTACATAATTATGCCCATAGCATGACTTTTAACTTTTAAGTATCATCTGAAAATTTCAACGGCTGCTATACAATATGAGACGTGGCTGCTTTTTATCTGCGTGAACATTGAGATTCCTTTACGAGATTATCATGCTGACAATAATCTTGTGATGCACAAAAATTATCTGCAAGTACTTAAAGAAAAATAATTCATTGCTTGAAATGATCAAGTAGAAATCTCTACAATAGTTAGAGAAATTTACTGCTGTTTAATAGCACAGAGGAGCATAGCATGTGTTGTGTGTTGTCATCCCAGTACTACAAATCATTTAAAGTAATAAATACTAGCTGCTTTACCACAACAGTAGATTTGTGAAATCATGAGCCAATAGATGTCATACTGAAAATATTATGTTCGCATATATACTGTACCAAAAGATACAAGGGCAAAGAACAAAGCTTTGTTTCATCACAGAAGATAAATACATAATATGATTAAAACTCAGTACTGAACTTTAATGAATATAACAAAGGTATCAGTTTAGAGACATTCCATCTCCCTTAATGTGCAGATACTAATACTCTTCAGTATTATTTACACTGACAAAATGGTGCCTTCAAATTGTTTGCAAATTGTACTCAAATCCTACAAAAGGTGATTTTAATGTATTTTTTCTATCATTGATAAGTTGGCAGTGATCACATAGTAGTAACCAGTGTAGTTACACTCAAAGTACTCTGGAAGATAAAACAAGAAAAGATGTTGAAGAAATTTACCACTGAACACAAGATCAGATCTAGCAAAGTGTACTCTTGCGCAATACTGCAGCACCATCAAGATGTGCAAGGTAGTACCAGGCTAAGAAACTAGCAGTAAAAACTTGTAAGGCTCCCTGAATATCAGTATTATTACAACATATAAAGCATTAGCTTTTAGCAACAAACTAAAGGTAATGAATTTTTTGTAACAAACTTTTTTCTTGAATTTGATGACTTTATGAATCTGAAAACTTAGATGATTCAAAACATCAATAAACCTAACTACTGAATGGTGTATTTCTCTAATGTATGATACCCAACCAGATATTTATAGCTGCTTTTGATTTGTGACTTAATTTGCACACTAGTGTCAATGAAATTTAATCTTTTTTTTAATGCTACAGGGGAATTTGAAAAGTAAACAAATCTTTCCTTGATACAAAAGTAACATTCATAGAAAGATCCCCTAATCACCATTGCTGCATCTTTTTGCAGATGGAATGGATGGAAGTTTTGCTCCCTGAACTCAGAAAGGTATTTGTCCTGCTAACAGAGGACAACAAAATCTATCTTGGTGAAGTGATAATCTTGGTCATGAAACATAACTAACTGAATAAGACTAAATTTCCAAAAGAATCTTAACACTGCCTCTTTAAATTAGATTACATTTAAAACGTGCTCTCTAAAATTTTAATATTCTGACCTAAGAGTCTGTGATTCATTAAAAGTTAAAGATTTAACTTTATTTTCTAATTATATATTATTATGAAATTTTCAAAGCTTGTATTATATCTTAACATTAAAATTTAGCAGAATTCTACTGTGTCAAGTATGACTCGCATCTACATGTAAAAATAATTTCTTATTTTAGGAACCACAGTACTATTCTTATGTATAAGTTTGCATTATATATCAGATATCTTTGGGTATTTTTTCTTATTTCTAAACTCACAATTTATAATCTACTCCCTTGATATCGTATCCTTGGTTAAAAATTGTTTAAATTATCTTTGAGTTATCTTGGCTCATACTGTAAACTTTTAAATTCACACTCAGACCACTTTTGACAATTTATTCACTATCCTGTGATCATTCCTTGTAGACTAAAATTCAGAGTAATAGAGTGTACATTACTATTTGATACATGACTATTTGATAAATCAGTAAACCAACCAGTTTTAATAAAATTTATTTTCCCTACCCTTCTTTTGTTTGCCTATTCCAACCTATGGTTTTTGTACAAAAAATTATTAATGGGACATAAAGCTAAATTTCTAGGAAAAAATTTAGCCTAGCTTTAACAATACTCTGAACTTGTGTCAACACCTGAACTTGTCCCTTCTCTTCCTCCAGCACCCCTCAACTGATCATTTTACAATTCCAAAACCCCTCAACTTGTCCATCTCCTCTTCTTAAAGAGTTCAAGTAATGACCCAAGAATAGTCAGCTGGAAAGGAACTTGAAATCAAGGCCTAAACTGGTGAAAGTTGTTGCCTGAAGAAATCTCCAACAGACATGAAAGAACAAGTATTTAGTTGTAAGTCTCAGCAAGTGTTGACAGCAAACTAGAAGAAGAAACGTTTGCTTTCCCTAAGAGAGATCTTTAACCCTTACCTATTCCTATAAGATGCCTCATTAGAATTTTTCTCACAAGGGAATGGTTTATTTGGCACATATGCAATAGTATCCTTATGTCTACAACTTTATATCCATACAGGAAGACCAGATGAAAGATAATTACAGTACTGTATAATGATACTTAACCCAAACAAAGACAAATTTCCCACGTCTAACAAGTTGGCTCAAGGGATACATAGAAGGAAAAAATCTTTTCCTAATAAAGTCCTACCCTTATTAGTGAGTGGATTCACTTGTTAATTCCCTGCCAATGCAATAACAATGCTAGAAAAAATGAGACAAAAAAAAAATTTGGAAATTGAGAGCTTCATTAAACCCAGCAAATCTTGAATTCTCAGTTTATACATAACATACTAACACTGGTGGTAATAATAACTATAAAAATGCCCATGTCCCCCATACACAAAAAACTAAAACATATTTTACAAAGAGAATACAGTAGAATGATGAAAGAAGTCTAACTAGCACAAAAATATAAAACCCGAAAGATTCAAAGTACCCTCAATAAGTTAAAACCTCTTTTCCATACTACTATACAGCTAAGCTAATACAAGCACTGCTCATATGCACAAGTGACTCATGTGGAGTGTAAACCACAAAGGTATGTTGCCATCTAAAGTGTTTCCAATTGCTAGATTCAGCTATTTGCTTTTCTGCATATCAAAAGGATAACAGACCTTATGGGATTAAGGAACAACATATCACTTGATCAATTACCTAATGATATCTCAAGATGCCAATGCTTAGCAAATTTCTGGTGAACAAAGAAAACATTGGACAAAGAACCCCAAAACTTTTAAGCCTATTGTACTAAGTGAAATATTGAATAAAATTGTTAACATTTTGAAAATATAACATAACTATAAAAAAAGGCCTTTTCAAAAAAAAAGAAAAAAAAGGGAAAGTAGATATGTAGTAAATATAACATAACTATCAAAAAAGGCCTTTTCAAAAAAAAAAAAAAAAAGGGGAAAGTACATATGTAGTATGTTTCTTTGGAAGAATTAGTACCTACTCCATCAAATGTCCTGATCACCTAATGATATCTCAAGATGCCAATGCTTAGCAAATTTCTGATGAACAAAGAAAACATTGGACAAAGAACCCCAAAATTTTTAAGCCTATTGCGCTAAGTGAAATATTGAACAAAATTGTTAACATTTTGAAAACATAACATACGTAACTATAAAAAACGGTCTTTTCACAAGCAAAAAAAAGAAAAAAAAGGAAAAGTAGATATGTAGTATGTTTCTTTGGAAGAATTAGTACCTACTCCATCAAATGTCCTGATCACCTAATGAGATGATAATAGTTATTATAATCATAATTTAATCAGATCACAGCTCTATTTCTCAACTCTCAAAGCATAGGCTCAAAGAATTCATTTTTGTATTCAGTGATAACTGAGAAATACAAAACCAATACTTCATGGGGAGAAGTAAAAGAGAATGAAGGAGTGAAAGGCAGAGGGCCATTTGTCTGCCCTTTACAACTCCTCACATGCCTCAGCTGATAGTAAGTTTTGCAGTTTTGTAATTTATATTCTGCAATACTTTTTCTTTATTTTCTTGGCCAGAGAGCAATGCTTTTACCTGGCTCCTGTCCATTCACACATTTTCTTTTCTTTGAAAGAACACTCTGACATGGAAGTGATGTTGTAAAGAATTGCATGACAGCAGACAATGTGCCAAGCAAGTTGTCCTTTATGCAAACCCTCTACAGGAGACTGTTGTACACAATCACTAAGCATAACATACATTTAGTAGAACTGGTTAGTTATATTTCTAAACTGCTATTGTGAAGACAAACAACACAAACAACTTACCTACTAGTAGTCAGGTAATGATATCTATTATGGTATTATCATGATACAGAATGCAAAATACTGTAACAAAGATCCCTATAAAGAATTATGAGAAACCAAAATACGTACTACTGCAGTAAGTAACCCTTAACGACCAATTTTAAAAGGATTTACTTTAATGAAACAAAAAAAGTTGTAATAAATATAATAAAATAGATTTACAAGAATATCAGCAATCCTTTTAGCTTAATAAACTCTTAGTAAAGAAAATAAAAAAATCATGGTTTTGAATAAATACTTAAAATATTCTTTTGATCAAAAAGACTCCAATTCTGACATACACTGTAATTGGTCCTCCTCAAGTTCAGTTATTTTCTGGTCAACTGCTCCCAGTCGATTTGTTAACTCTGAAATCTACAAGGATAGTACTTCAATTAAGAGAGAGTAAATTAACCTTATGTAAACAGTGCACTCACATTTCTTGAAATTAAATCACTAGACCACTAATCATAGTGCATTTGATGGAATACTGCAGAAAAATAGGAAATAGACATACTGTACAAGTTGTTTACACAGTACTGCACACAAAACAGCTTTCCTCCTAATCTAAACAAAAAGTACACCCTTTGAGCATAGGCTTCTATACATATATGTAGAAGATGGTTAGATAATGCTTAACTGGAAACATATTGGCTTAGACTGACAGTAAATAGTTACATGATCATACAAACAAAATAAATAAGACTTTTATAAAATTTACCTATATCTATCAGCTTTGAAAAGAAAAGTAATTAGAAACCACTGCATTATCTGAGAGTTTCTGTGGAATCAAATCGTAAACTTATCAATAATGCCTCAGAGACATACCGATGGTGTGAATAAAAATGAGAAAAGCAAAGCTCAATTGCACTTCAACAGTACATATATTTAGCCGATTCAATTTCATATAGTTTTTTTAATCTTTCACAGAGGAGCATATATTTTAAATGCACTCAAGGTAACATTAACTGACATCAATAATTTATTTATCAATATCACATTGTAATGTAAGT